>NC_052943.1:31867018-32099031 GCF_013358895.1 Oreochromis aureus
TGAGATGAGTGGCTGCCTTGAGACCAGGAGGGCCAGGTTCAAATCCTGCTCACGGCAATAATTTTTTTTTTCACCACTTTTCAGCACAAGTCCCTGCTTTTCAGGTATTTTCAGCAAAAACATCTTTTTCGCCTAGAATTCTGCTGAAAATTCTGCTTATTCACCTCTTCTGCAAAATTTTCAGCCTTTTCACCTCTTATTAGCACAAATCTCAGCTGTTTTCAGAAAAACACTTTTGAGCAGAAATTCTGCTGATTCATCTCTTTTCAGTGCAACTTTCTGCTTCTTTACCTCTTTTCTGCAGAAATTCTGCTGATTCACCTCTTTTCTGCAAAATTTTCAGCCTTTTCTCCTCTTATCAGCACAATTCTCAGCAGCTTCTGCTCATTTCAGCAAAAGTGTCAGTCTCTCCACCTCCTCATTGGGAGAATGACTTTGGCTCAGTGAGATGAGTAGCTGCCTTGAGACCAGGAGGGCGGGTTCGAATCCTGCTCATGGCAACATAGGGGGTTTCTTTCACCACTTTTTAGCAAAATTTCGCCGTCTTTACCCCTTTGCAGTAGAATTTTTGCTTTTCACCACTTTTAAGCAAAAATCTCTCCTTCTTCACTTGTTTTCAGCGGAATTTTCAGTTTCTTCACCACCATACAACTTTTGCAACTTTTCATCTTTTTCAGCTTTTCAGCAGACAGCTTCAGCGTTAAGGCATCCACACAGCATTTTCGCAGGAAATGCAAATTTTTCTAGTTATTCTTCTAGTTGCTTCCGTACACTTTTTGGCACTTAACTACTTCCTCAGTTTTCAGCCGATTTTCTCAGTTCAAACTCTATACTGTTCTGCTCTTTCTGCTCTTTCCGGCAATGACTTTTGGTGTTTATTACTGTTATACTTTTTAAAATATTACACTTTTTCCTTTAATTTGTCCCATTGAAATGAATGGAAAACTTCCACAATTCTGCTAAAACTTGATTGTTTTGAAACTTAACTACTTTGTCATACTTTCACCTAGAAACTCCATTCAAACTTTAAAATGTTCTCAGACTATTGGGCTATTCCTGTCTGATTCAGCTTTTTCAGATCTTCTACCGTTTTAATTTTATACCTCTTTAAGTTTTCAGTTGCAAAATTGTGATTTTCAGAAAATACATGCGTTGTTATGGTTGCTATGCAATTAACTCAGAGTGTACACTCGTCTATTCTGAATTTTCTCTTCATGTCTGAACAATTTCTTGCTACTCGCTCAATTTCCACTCAACTCCCACAAATTATACATCAAAACGTAGGTATTTTTGCTGGCTTTCAGAAAATGTCACTATCATTCTTCTGGGACTTATAGATCTTTTGCAAATCTCCTCAGAGTAACACAAAGTCTGAAAACTCTCCATAGAAACTCAGTGGAGAGTTTCTTCAAAATCAGCGCTGGATTTCTCTAATGAGAAGCATTTTCAAATCGTCATATCTCCTTAACGAAACAAAGTTGAGACATGAGGCTTGTGCCAATATATCTTCAGACACTCCTGATGCTCACAATTCAAGAAGTTTTTTTTCTCAGCTATTACCGTTTGGCCATGAATTATACTTGTTTGAGGATAGGAAATTTGTCCCTTGCTCAGATTTCTTCAGATTTCAGACTCTGGAAATGAACCACTTTTTCTCTCGTCAGATCTTTTTGATGGATTTCCACAGAGACCTGAAAATTTCCATGACTGTTCACCAAAGCGTGCTGTTTCTTACGGTGAAAGAATGATTTTGATGCTCCATAAAGATTCAGAGTTACAAAACGTTGTTTGAGGGCAAGTCAAGGCAGTTTTGCTTCGCCTCTACTCAGTTACAGTGTATTAGAAGTCATATATCTTCAATAATTTATATTTTATCTCTGAATTATGAAGACCTGCAGATTCCCCATCTCTTCTGAACAAAACGGTGTCAGAATGAGCGTTGTAGCCCCTACGGTTAGGAAATTATGGCCATTTGTTCAGGGGAATCCTGAATGTGAGAAATACACTGAAGAAAAGCCATAGCTCTCTCTGTGTCTGTGTGTGTAAGTGCTGATTGCAGCAGGTGCAGCCAATTTAGCTGACCTAGATATACCAAGCCCAGACTCTTAACAGCCCCTGTACACTTTGCTCTCTGTGTATGTGTGTGTGTGTCTCAATAATTCTCCCATGTTAAAGTATTACTCCTCCATAATAGTACTTGTGCTACATCAAAGTACTTCTACTACATCTTAGTACTTCTGCTCAATCATAGTATTTCTGCTAAATCATAGTATTTTTGAAAATTCATGGTGTTTGTGCCAAATCATGGTTTTGGGGCAAAACCATAATATTTATTTTATGTTATAGTATTACTACTAAGTGGAGGAATGTCTGTTATGTTATAGCATATTTGCTGAACACAGTATATCTGCCAAATCATAGTATTTATCCCAAATCATAGTATTTATGCAAAATTGCAGTATTTCTGCTAAAAGCAGAAATAGTACCTTTAGCAGAAATTTCTGTCAAAAGATATTATTTATGTTAAAACATAGTATTTCTGCTAAATCATAGTATTTGTGCCAAATCATAGTATTTGTACTAAGTCATAGTACTTGTGCCAAATCATAGTATTTATACCCAATCATAGAATTTCTGCCATATCATCGTATTTGTGCCAAATCATGGTATGTTTTGCCAAATCATGGTATTTGTGCCAAATCATGTCATTTGTGCCCAATTAAAATTTCTGTTATGTTATAGTATTACTACTAAGTCGTAGAATTTCTGTTATGTTATAGTATATCTGCTGATTATAGTATATGTGCCAAATCATAGTATTTATAGCAAATCATAGTATTTGTGCCCAAACATAGTATTTCTGCCAAATTGTAGTATTTGTGCAAAAACATATACTGTGATTTTGCAGACATTCTATCTGTTGTGTTATAGTATTACTACTAAGGCATAGTATTTCTACCAAATCATAGCATTCCTTCAAAATCATAGTATTACTGCAATTTCATAGTATTTGAGCGAAATCGTAGTATTTGTGCAATAACATACTATGTCTGCAAAATCACAGTATATCTGTTATGTTATAGTATTACTACTAAGGCATAGTATTTCTACCAAATCATAGTATTCCTTCAAAATCATAGTATTACTGCAATTTCATAGTATTTGAGCGAAATCGTAGTATTCGTACAAAAACATACTATGTCTGCAGAAATCACATTATATCTGTTATGTTATAGTATTACTACTAAGGCATAGTATTTCTACCAAATCATAGTATTCCTTCAAAATCATAGTATTACTGCAATTTCATAGTATTTGAGCGAAATCGTAGTATTTGTACTAAATCATGGTACTTGTGCCAAATCACAGTATTTTTGCAAATCATATTATGTGAACCAAAACATTGTATTTTTACAAAGTCATAGTATTTCTTCTAAATCATAGTATTTCAGCAGAATCTCAGTTGATGTGCTAAAACCCAGTATTATTGCCAAATCATCGTATTTGTACTAAATCATAGTACTTGTGCCAAATCATAGTATTTCTGCCATATTGTGCTAGTTGTGCAAAAACATAAACTGTCTGCAAAATTATAGTATATCTATTATGTTATAGTATTACTACTAAGTCGAAGACTTTCTGTTTTGTTATAGTATATGTGCTGAATATAGTATATCGGCCAAATCATAGTATTTATCCCAAATCATAGTATTTATGCAAAATTACAGTATTTCTGCTAAAAGTAGAAATAGTACCTTTTAGCAGAAATTTCTGTCAAAAGATATTATTTATGTTAAAACATAGTATTTCTGCTAAATCATAGTATTTGTACCCAATCATAGTATTTCTGCCATATCATCGTATTTGTGCCAAATCTTGGTATTTTTTTTGCGAAATCATAGTATTTGTGCCAAATCATAGTATTTGTACTAAGTCATATTACTTGTGCCAAATCATAGTATTTGTACCCAATCATAGTATTTCTGCCATATCATTATATTTGTGCCAAATCATGGTATTTGTGCCAAATCATGGTATTTGTGCCCAATTAAAATGTTTGTTATGTTATAGTATTACTACTAAGGCATAGCATTTCTACCAAATCATAGTATTCCTTCAAAATCAAAGTATTACTGCAATTTCATAGTATTTGAGCAAAATCGTAGTATTTGTGCAAAAACATAGAATGTCTGCAAAATCACAGTATACCTGTTATGTTATAGTATTACTACTAAGGCATAGTATTTCTACCAAATCATAGTATTCCTTCAAAATCATAGTATTACTGCAATTTCATAGTATTTGAGCGAAATCGTAGTATTTGTGCAAAAACATACTATGTCTGCAGAAATCACATTATATCTGTTATGTTATAGTATTACTACTAAGGCATAGTATTTCTACCAAATCATAGTATTCCTTCAAAATCATAGTATTACTGCAATTTCATAGTATTTGAGCGAAATCGTAGCATATGTGCAAAAACATACTATGTCTGCAACATTACAGTATATCTCTTATGTTATAGTATTACTACTAAATCACAGTATTTCTGCCAATTCAGTAGTATTTGTACTAAATCATACTACTCGTGCCAAATCATAGTATTTGTTGCAAATCATAGTATTCAAACCAAAATATAGTATTTGTACCAAAGCATTGTATTTGTAATACAGTACAGTTTTTCTGCCAAATCATAGAATTACTGCAATTTCATAGTATTTTGAGGAATCCTTTTGTCACTGTATTACTTCTAAGTCATAGTGTTTGTACTGAAACATAATATTTCTGCCAAATCATAGTATTACTGCTATTTCATAGTATTTGAGTGAAATTACAGTGTTTTTGCAAAAACATTGTATTTCTGCTAAATCATAGTGTCTGCCAAATCATAGTATTTGTGCCAAATTATGGGATTTTGCCAAAACATGGTACTTGTGCCAAATTATAGTATTTGTGCCCAATTAATATTTCTGTTATGTTATAGTATTACTACTAAGTCGTAGAATTTCTGTTATGTTCTGCCAAATCATAGTATTACGGCTATTTCAAAGTATTTGAGTGAAATTACAGTTTTTCTGCAAAAACATTGTATTTCTGCTAAATCATAGTATTTCTGTTATCTTAAAGTACTTGCACTTAATTATAGTATTTGTGCCAAAGTTTAGTATTTCTGCCAAATCATATTATCTCTGCTAAATCATAGTGTCTGCCAAATCATAATATTTGTGCCTAAAGCGCAGCATTTGTACCAAAACATAGTATTGCTGCTATATCATAATATTTGAGCCAAATCATAGTATATGTCCTAAAACATAGTATTACTGCCAAATCATAGTATTTGTCCTAAAGCATAGTATTTCAACAAAATCACAGTATTTCTGCTATGTTATAGTATTTGTGCTTGTAGAAAACCTGTGTTATTGTGAGCTACATTACCCAGCAGCCTCTGAGCAGTGAGGGAATTCATGGGACTTCTGAGCTAGATGGTCTTCCTTCGTTCCTGGGCTAACGATTGAGGAGAGAGCTGCTGGGAAGGGGAGGAAATAGCCCATCCTGTATTTGTTGGGGATGGTGTGTGTCACATAAGCGTGAGTTAATGTTCCATGCTTAAGATGTTTACCCTGCTACTTGTGTGTATTGGTTTTAGTTACCTTTAGCGTATGTGCTAGTTAGCGATACCTATGGCAGCCCAGTTATTTGATTGTTTTGGGCTTGTTCCTGCTTTGTTTGTTCCTCCTGCAAATTTATGTGAATTTGTACACTGTAATATCGCTGTATTACGTAGTGGCTAAGTAGGAGGCTGACTGTTACTAAGTGCATCTGTGTACATAGGTCATCTCTGTGTTGGAGTGCCCTCTTGTGGTGCGTTTTGGGTAGTGCCTTAGTAAGCGTGAACACTGGAAAGAAGTGGTATCAGACTGGTTCGCATTATCAGTGGGGCCACTAGTTTTCCTTGCCGGTTTGAGCTGTGTTTTAGCTCAGTGAGATAAGCAGCCGTTCTCAGACTGGGAGGCCGGGGTTCAAATCCCGCTTATGGCAACATTTCTTTCAGTTAACAGTTAAGCTTTTTCACCCCTTTTCACCAGAATTTCCAGTTTTTCACCACTTTTCAGCACAAATACCAGCTTTTTCACCCTCTTCAGCAAAAACTCTTTTCTGCAGAATTCTGCTCATTCGCCTCTTTTCAGCAGAAATACTGCTGATTGAACTCTTTTCAGCAGAATTTTCAGAATTTTCACTTCTTTTCAGCCCAAATTCTGCTTATTCACCTCTTCTGCAAAATGTTCAGCCTTTTCACCTCTTATTAAAACAAATCTAAGCTGTTTTCAGAAAAAACTCTTTTGAGCAGAAATTCTGCTGATTCATCTCTTTTCAGTGCAAGTTTCTGCTTTTTACCTCTTTTCAGCAGAAATTCTGCTGATACACCTCTTTTCTGCAAAATTTTCAGCCTTTTCACCCCTTATCAGCACAATTCTCAGCAGCTTCTGCTAATTTCAGCAGAATTGTCAGTCTGTCCACCTCTTCTTTGTGAGAATGACTTTGGCTCAGAGAGATGAGTAGCTGCCTTGCGCCCCAGTGGGCCAGGTTCGAATCCTGCTCAGGGTAACATTTTTTTTTTCACCACCATACAACTTTTGCAACTTTTCATCTTTTTCAGCTTTTCAGCAGACAGCTTCAGCGTTAAGGCATCCACACAGCATTTTCGCAGGAAATGCAAATTTTCTAGTTATTATTATTCTTCTAGTTGCTTCCGTACACTTTTTGGCACTTAACTACTTCCTCAGTTTTCAGCCGATTTTCTCAGTTCAAACTCTATACTGTTCTGCTCTTTCTGCTCTTTCCGGCAATGACTTTTGGTGTTTATTACTGTTATACTTTTTAAAATATTACACTTTTTCCTTTAATTTGTCCCATTGAAATGAATGGAAAACTTCCACAATTCTGCTAAAACTTGATTGTTTTTGAAACTTAACTACTTTGTCATACTTTCACCTAGAAACTCCATTCAAACTTTAAAATGTTCTCAGACTATTGGGCTATTCCTGTCTGATTCAGCTTTTCAGATCTTCTACCGTTTTAATTTTATACCTCTTTAAGTTTTCAGTTGCAAAATTGTGATTTTTCAGAAAATACATGCGTTGTTATGGTTGCTATGCAATTAACTCAGAGTGTACACTCGTCTATTCTGAATTTTCTCTTCATGTCTGAACAATTTCTTGCTACTCGCTCAATTTCCACTCAACTCCCACAAATTATACATCAAAACGTAGGTATTTTTGCTGGCTTTCAGAAAATGTCACTATCATTCTTCTGGGACTTATAGATCTTTTGCAAATCTCCTCAGAGTAACACAAAGTCTGAAAACTCTCCATAGAAACTCAGTGGAGAGTTTCTTCAAAATCAGCGCTGGATTTCTCTAATGAGAAGCATTTTCAAATCGTCATATCTCCTTAACGAAACAAAGTTGAGACATGAGGCTTGTGCCAATATATCTTCAGACACTCCTGATGCTCACAATTCAAGAAGTTTTTTCTCAGCTATTACCGTTTGGCCATGAATTATACTTGTTTGAGGATAGGAAATTTGTCCCTTGCTCAGATTTCTTCAGATTTCAGACTCTGGAAATGAGGCACTTTTTTCTCTCGTCAGATCTTTTTGATGGATTTCCACAGAGACCTGAAAATTTCCATGACTGTTCACCAAAGCGTGCTGTTTTTACGGTGAAAGAATGATTTTGATGCTCCATAAAGATTCAGAGTTACAAAACGTTGTTTGAGGGCAAGTCAAGGCAGTTTTGCTTCGCCTCTACTCAGTTACAGTGTATTAGAAGTCATATATCTTCAATAATTTATATTTTATCTCTGAATTATGAAGACCTGCAGATTCCCCATCTCTTCTGAACAAAACGGTGTCAGAATGAGCGTTGTAGCCCCTACGGTTAGGAAATTATGGCCATTTGTTCAGGGGAATCCTGAATGTGAGAAATACACTGAAGAAAAGCCATAGCTCTCTGTGTCTGTGTGTGTAAGTGCTGATTACAGCAGGTGCAGCCAATTTAGCTGACCTAGATATACCAAGCCCAGACTCTTAACAGCCCCTGTACACTTTGCTCTCTGTGTATGTGTGTGTGTGTCTCAATAATTCTCCCATGTTAAAGTATTACTCCTCCATAATAGTACTTGTGCTACATCAAAGTACTTCTACTACATCTTAGTACTTCTGCTCAATCATAGTATTTCTGCTAAATCATAGTATTTTTGAAAATTCATGGTGTTTGTGCCAAATCATGGTTTTGGGGCAAAACCATAATATTTATTTTATGTTATAGTATTACTACTAAGTGGAGGAATGTCTGTTATGTTATAGCATATTTGCTGAACACAGTATATCTGCCAAATCATAGTATTTATCCCAAATCATAGTATTTATGCAAAATTGCAGTATTTCTGCTAAAAGCAGAAATAGTACCTTTTAGCAGAAATTTCTGTCAAAAGATATTATTTATGTTAAAACATAGTATTTCTGCTAAATCATAGTATTTGTGCCAAATCATAGTATTTGTACTAAGTCATAGTACTTGTGCCAAATCATAGTATTTATACCCAATCATAGAATTTCTGCCATATCGTCAGTATTTGTGCCAAATCATGGTATGTTTTTGCCAAATCATGGTATTTGTGCCAAATCATGTCATTTGTGCCCAATTAAAATTTCTGTTATGTTATAGTATTACTACTAAGTCGTAGAATTTCTGTTATGTTATAGTATATCTGCTGATTATAGTATATGTGCCAAATCATAGTATTTATAGCAAATCATAGTATTTGTGCCCAAACATAGTATTTCTGCCAAATTGTAGTATTTGTGCAAAAACATATACTGTGATTTTGCAGACATTCTATCTGTTGTGTTATAGTATTACTACTAAGGCATAGTATTTCTACCAAATCATAGCATTCCTTCAAAATCATAGTATTACTGCAATTTCATAGTATTTGAGTAAAAATCGTAGTATTTGTGCAATAACATACTATGTCTGCAAAATCACAGTATATCTGTTATGTTATAGTATTACTACTAAGGCATAGTATTTCTACCAAATCATAGTATTCCTTCAAAATCATAGTATTACTGCAATTTCATAGTATTTGAGCGAAATCGTAGTATTCGTACAAAAACATACTATGTCTGCAGGAATCACATTATATCTGTTATGTTATAGTATTACTACTAAGGCATAGTATTTCTACCAAATCATAGTATTCCTTCAAAATCATAGTATTACTGCAATTTCATAGTATTTGAGCGAAATCGTAGTATTTGTACTAAATCATGGTACTTGTGCCAAATCACAGTATTTTTGCAAATCATATTATGTGAACCAAAACATTGTATTTTTACAAAGTCATAGTATTTCTTCTAAATCATAGTATTTCAGCAGAATCTCAGTTGATGTGCTAAAACCCAGTATTATTGCCAAATCATCGTATTTGTACTAAATCATAGTACTTGTGCCAAATCATAGTATTTCTGCCATATTGTGCTAGTTGTGCAAAAACATAAACTGTCTGCAAAATTATAGTATATCTATTATGTTATAGTATTACTACTAAGTCGAAGACTTTCTGTTTTGTTATAGTATATGTGCTGAATATAGTATATCGGCCAAATCATAGTATTTATCCCAAATCATAGTATTTATGCAAAATTACAGTATTTCTGCTAAAAAGTAGAAATAGTACCTTTTAGCAGAAATTTCTGTCAAAAGATATTATTTATGTTAAAACATAGTATTTCTGCTAAATCATAGTATTTGTACCCAATCATAGTATTTCTGCCATATCATCGTATTTGTGCCAAATCTTGGTATTTTTTTTGCGAAATCATAGTATTTGTGCCAAATCATAGTATTTGTACTAAGTCATATTACTTGTGCCAAATCATAGTATTTGTACCCAATCATAGTATTTCTGCCATATCATTATATTTGTGCCAAATCATGGTATTTGTGCCAAATCATGGTATTTGTGCCCAATTAAAATGTTTGTTATGTTATAGTATTACTACTAAGGCATAGCATTTCTACCAAATCATAGTATTCCTTCAAAATCAAAGTATTACTGCAATTTCATAGTATTTGAGCAAAATCGTAGTATTTGTGCAAAAACATAGAATGTCTGCAAAATCACAGTATACCTGTTATGTTATAGTATTACTACTAAGGCATAGTATTTCTACCAAATCATAGTATTCCTTCAAAATCATAGTATTACTGCAATTTCATAGTATTTGAGCGAAATCGTAGTATTTGTGCAAAAACATACTATGTCTGCAGAAATCACATTATATCTGTTATGTTATAGTATTACTACTAAGGCATAGTATTTCTACCAAATCATAGTATTCCTTCAAAATCATAGTATTACTGCAATTTCATAGTATTTGAGCGAAATCGTAGCATATGTGCAAAAACATACTATGTCTGCAACATTACAGTATATCTCTTATGTTATAGTATTACTACTAAATCACAGTATTTCTGCCAATTCGTAGTATTTGTACTAAATCATACTACTCGTGCCAAATCATAGTATTTGTTGCAAATCATAGTATTCAAACCAAAATATAGTATTTGTACCAAAGCATTGTATTTGTAATGAAGTACAGTTTTTCTGCCAAATCATAGAATTACTGCAATTTCATAGTATTTTGAGGAATCCCTTTTGTCACTGTATTACTTCTAAGTCATAGTGTTTGTACTGAAACATAATATTTCTGCCAAATCATAGTATTACTGCTATTTCATAGTATTTGAGTGAAATTACAGTGTTTTTGCAAAACATTGTATTTCTGCTAAATCATAGTGTCTGCCAAATCATAGTATTTGTGCCAAATTATGGGATTTTGCCAAAACATGGTACTTGTGCCAAATTATAGTATTTGTGCCCAATTAATATTTCTGTTATGTTATAGTATTACTACTAAGTCGTAGAATTTCTGTTATGTTCTGCCAAATCATAGTATTACGGCTATTTCAAAGTATTTGAGTGAAATTACAGTTTTTCTGCAAAACATTGTATTTCTGCTAAATCATAGTATTTCTGTTATCTTAAAGTACTTGCACTTAATTATAGTATTTGTGCCAAAGTTTAGTATTTCTGCCAAATCATATTATCTCTGCTAAATCATAGTGTCTGCCAAATCATAATATTTGTGCCTAAGCGCAGCATTTGTACCAAAACATAGTATTGCTGCTATATCATAATATTTGAGCCAAATCATAGTATATGTCCTAAAACATAGTATTACTGCCAAATCATAGTATTTGTCCTAAAGCATAGTATTTCAACAAAATCACAGTATTTCTGCTATGTTATAGTATTTGTGCTTGTAGAAAACCTGTGTTATTGTGAGCTACATTACCCAGCAGCCTCTGAGCAGTGAGGGAATTCATGGGACTTCTGAGCTAGATGGTCTTCCTTCGTTCCTGGGCTAACGATTGAGGAGAGAGCTGCTGGGAAGGGGAGGAAATAGCCCATCCTGTATTTGTTGGGGATGGTGTGTGTCACATAAGCGTGAGTTAATGTTCCATGCTTAAGATGTTTACCCTGCTACTTGTGTGTATTGGTTTTAGTTACCTTTAGCGTATGTGCTAGTTAGCGATACCTATGGCAGCCCAGTTATTTGATTGTTTTGGGCTTGTTCCTGCTTTGTTTGTTCCTCCTGCAAATTTATGTGAATTTGTACACTGTAATATCGCTGTATTACGTAGTGGCTAAGTAGGAGGCTGACTGTTACTAAGTGCATCTGTGTACATAGGTCATCTCTTGTGTTGGAGTGCCCTCTTGTGGTGCGTTTTGGGTAGTGCCTTAGTAAACGTGAACACTGGAAAGAAGTGGTATCAGACTGGTTCGCATTATCAGTGGGGCCACTAGTTTTCCTTGCCGGTTTGAGCTGTGTTTTAGCTCAGTGAGATAAGCAGCCGTTCTCAGACTGGGAGGCCGGGGTTCAAATCCGCTTATGGCAACATTTCTTTCAGTTAACAGTTAAGCTTTTTCACCCCTTTTCACCAGAATTTCCAGTTTTTCACCACTTTTCAGCACAAATACCAGCTTTTCACCCCTCTTCAGCAAAAACCTCTTTTCTGCAGAATTCTGCTCATTCGCCTCTTTTCAGCAGAAATACTGCTGATTGAACTCTTTTCAGCAGAATTTTCAGAATTTTCACTTCTTTTCAGCCCAAATTCTGCTTATTCACCTCTTCTGCAAAATGTTCAGCCTTTTCACCTCTTATTAAAACAAATCTAAGCTGTTTTCAGAAAAAACTCTTTTGAGCAGAAATTCTGCTGATTCATCTCTTTTCAGTGCAAGTTTCTGCTTTTTACCTCTTTTCAGCAGAAATTCTGCTGATACACCTCTTTTCTGCAAAATTTTCAGCCTTTTCACCCCTTATCAGCACAATTCTCAGCAGCTTCTGCTAATTTCAGCAGAATTGTCAGTCTGTCCACCTCTTCTTTGTGAGAATGACTTTGGCTCAGAGAGATGAGTAGCTGCCTTGCGCCCCAGTGGGCCAGGTTGAATCCTGCTCAGGGTAACATTTTTTTCACCACCATACAACTTTTGCAACTTTTCATCTTTTCAGCTTTTCAGCAGACAGCTTCAGCGTTAAGGCATCCACACAGCATTTTCGCAGGAAATGCAAATTTTCTAGTTATTCTTCAAGTTGCTTCCGTACGTTTTTCGCCGTGGATCTACTTCCACAATTTTCAGCCGATTTTCACCGTTCAAATTTTAAACTATTCTGCTATTTCTGCTAATTCCGGCAATGACTTTTGCTATTTTCTGCTCTTATACTTTTTAAAATATTAAGCTTTTTTCCTTTAATTTGTCCCATTGAAATGAATGGGAAACTTCCGCAATTCTGCTAAAACTTACTCTTTTTTGAAACTTAACTACTTTCTCATACTTTCGCCTAGAACAACCATTCAAATTTTAAAATGTTCACAAATTATTGGGCTATTCATGAATGATTCAGCTTTTTCATATCTGTTACCGTTTTCATCTTATCCCTCTTTAAGTTTTGAGTTTCATCTTTGTGATTTTTCACAAAATACATGCGTTGTTATGGTTGCTATGCAGTTGGTTCTAAGTGAGCCACTGTACCTTTGGCAATTTTCTCTTCATGTCCGAACAACTTCTTGCTACTCGCTCAATTTTCACTCAACCCACACAAATTATACATCAAAACGTAGGTATTTTTGCTGGCTTTCAGAAAATGTCACTATCATTGTTGTGAGATTTATAGAATTTTGGCAAATCTCCTCAGACCAACACAAAGTCAGAAAACTCTCCATAGAAAGTCAATGGAGAGTTTGTTCAAAATCATCGCTTGATTTCTGTAATGAGAGGCATATTCGAATCGTCATATCTCCTTAACGAAGCGAAGTTAAAACATGAGGCTTGTCCCCGTATATCTTCAGACACTCCTGATGCTCACAATTCAAGAATTGTTTTCTCACCTATTACCATTTGGCCATGAATTGGGTTTGTTTGAGGGTAGGAAATTCGTCCCTCGCTCAGATTTCTTCAGATTTCAAACTCTGGAAATGAGACACTTTTTTCTCTCGTCATATCTTTTTGATAGATTTCCACAGAGACCTGAAAATTTCCATGACTGTTCACCAAAGCCTGCTGTCTCTTACGGTGAAAGAATGATATCGATACTCCAAATAGATTTAGAGTTAGAAAGCGTTGTTTGAGGGCAAGTCAAGGCAGATTTTGCTTGCCTCTACTCAGTTATGGTGCATTAGAAGTCAAATATCGTCAATAATTCATATTTTAATGATAAATTGTCAACACTTTAAGATTCCCCATCTCTTCTGAACAAAACGGTGTAAGAATGACTGTTCTAGCCCCTACGGTTAGGAAATTATGGCCATTTGTTTGAGAGGAATCCTCACTATGAGAAATTCACTGCAGAAATCCTGTCTCTGTGCTCTGTGTGTGTAAAAACGGCTGCACCTGTTTTGGCGGGAAAAAGTACACAGCCTCTCTGATTGGTGGATTCAAATTTAGCAGCTCCCAGGCTGCTTGACTGACCTAGAAACTTGATTTTCTCCTGTGTGTGTGTGTGTGTGTGTGTGTGTGTGTGTGTGTGTGTGTGTGTGTGTGAGAGAGAGAGAGAGAGAGAGAGAGAGAGAGAGTTTTATTGGAGCATCTTATTGTATGATTTAAATTCAATATATTTAGACTGGTTGACTGAATTTGATCCCTGTGTGTCTCTCTGTGCTTGTGTGATATTTTGCAGCTGTGTCATTTTGCTTTTTTTCCAATTTTTCTATTTAAGTTATTACTATTTGAGGGACCCTTAGTCATGTTAGCATTTGTCAGCTGCATTTTGCTTTTCAGTTTTTATTTAAATACAGCATTTCTGTTAAATCATACTATTTCTGCTATTTTATAAGATTTGTGCTAAATACAGCATTTGTGCTAAATCATACTATTTCTGCTATTTTATAGGATTTGTAAATAATATAATATTTACTATTTGCTTAATTATAGTATTTGTGCTAAAACATAGTATTTCTACAAATATAGTATTTCTGGGTAATCATAGTATTTCTATGTATTTATAGTAGCTCCTCAGGAAGCCAATAGTATTTCTACTAACTGTAGTATTTCAAATTAATCATACTAGTCATATATATTTCTGCCAGGACCCCAGGCAGCTAATCCTATGTGAGGACTGCTTCCCAGCACATATAAAATTTACATATTGGGGGCCTTCATGGCTTCCCAGCCAGCCAATCATATCTGAGGTCTGGCACATTTAAATTTGCATATTCTCAGCTTCATGATGTACTAAGCAATGCAAATCATCTAGTCATATATCTCTAATAGTACGCTGATTCACCCAGTACAAGAATTATGCATTTCTAGTCCACCTAGTTTTGAGTTAAAACGTTTTGTCTAAGAAAAACTGTCTTTTAGCCTCTCACTGCAAGAAATTCTGACTGCTCATCACCCTGTTTTCCAGGCGCCGCTCTCTTTCCCAGTGGCGCAGTTGGTAATGACACAGGTCTGCAACCAAAAGGTCGTGGGTTCAATTACACCTTGGGCAACATGTTTTTTTCCCTACAAATTAATACACTATCACAGACCAGTAATTGATATTCATCATTTATTACAATTCTGCAAACTTTTATGATTTTAGCAGCTTTTCTAATATGGACCTCAGATTCTTGTTAACACTCCATGGCACAAATACTCTTCCCTTTAGGCTCTGTGTGTGTGTGTGTGTGTATCAATATGTCTCCCATTTTAAAGTATTACTCCTCCATAATTGTATTTCTGTTAAATCAAAGTACTTTTACTACATCTTAGTACTTCTGCTCAATCATAGTATTTTGCTAAATCATAGTATTTTGCCAAATTATGGTTTTTGTGCCAAATCATAACATTTGTTTTATGTTACAGTATTACTACTAAGTGGAGGAATTTCTGTCATGTTACAGTATGTGACTGATTACAGTATTTTTGCTAAATCATAGGATTTCTACTATATTATATTTTCTTTCTAAATATAGCATTTCTGCTATATAATTGTATTACTCTATGTTATAATATTTGTTTTAAACCAGAGTTTTTTAAGTTATTATAGTATTTCTGCTAAATGATAGTATTTCTGTCAAATTACAGTATTTTTGCTAAAACATAGTATTTTTTAAAAAATTTCAATATTAATAGTAAATTACAGTGTTTCTGGTAAATCGCAGCATTTCTGCTATGTTGTACTGTTTTCTAAATCATAGTATTTCTGTAATGTTTAAGAATGTTTGCCTAAATATATTCTTTCTGTTATCTTATACTATTTCTCCTAAATTCTTGTATTTTTGAGAAGTTATCGTGTTTCTGGTAAGTTACAATATTTCTGCTAAGTTCTGCTATGCTATTGTATTTCTGCCAAGTATTATGTTTCCTCTAAGATATTGCAGTTCTGCTAAGTTACTACATTTTAGCAAAGTTCCTTTTCTTCTGCAAAGTTTTTACAAATTCTGCAACTTTTCAGCTTTTTCTGCTTGTTTCAGCAGACAGCTTCAGCATTACAGCATCCACACTGCATTTTCGCAGGAAATGCAAATTTTTCTAGTTATTGTGTGGATGCTTTATGCATCCACACTATTGAGTTCCTGTTTCTCTTTATTCTTTATACTTTATTATTCTAGTTGCCATCGTTTTTTTACTTAACTACTTTAACAATTTTCAGCCGATTTTCACCGTTCAAATTTTAAACTATTCTGCTATTTCTGCTAATGATGGCTATGACTTTTGGTATTTTATGCTATTATACTTTTTAAAATATTAAGCTTTTTTCCTTTAATTTGTCCCATTGAAATGAATGGGAAACTTCCACAATTCTGCTAAAACTTGCTTGTTTTTGAAACTTAACTACATTCTCATACTTTCACGTAGAACAACCATTCAAACTTTAAAATGTTCACAAATTATTGGGCTATTCATTAATGATTCAGCTTTTTCATATCTGTTACCGTTTTCATCTTATCCCTCTTAAGTTTTGAGTTTCATTTTGTGATTTTTCAGAAAATACATGCGTTGTTATGGTTGCTATGCACTTGGCTTCCAGTGTGCCACTGTAGGTTTTGCAGTCTTCTCTTCATGTCCGAACAACTTCTTGATACTTGCTCAATTTTCACTCAACTTCCACAAATTATACATCAAAACGTAGGTATTTTTGCTGGCTTTCAGAAAATGTCACCATCATTGTTGTGAGATTTATAGAATTTTGGCAAATCTCCTCAGACCAACACAAAGTCAGAAAACTCTCCATAGAAAGTCAATGGAGAGTTTGTTCAAAATCATCGCTTGATTTCTCTAATGAGAGGCATATTCGAATCGTCATATCTCCTTAACGAAGCGAAGTTAAAACATGAGGCTTGTCCCAGTATATCTTCAGACACTCCTGACGCTCACAATTCAAGAATTCTTTTCTTACCTATTACCGTTCTGAGATGAGTTACACTTGTTTGAAGGTAGGAAATTCATCCTTCGCTCAGATTTCTTCAGATTTCAAACTCTGGAAATGAACCACTTTTTTCTCTCGTCATATCTTTTTTTGGATTTCCACACAGACCTGAAAATTTCCATGACTGTTCACCAAAGCCTGCTGTCTCTTACGGTGAAAGAATGATATCGATACTCCAAATAGATTTAGAGTTAGAAAACGTTGTTTGAGGGGAAGTCAAGGCAGTTTTGCTGCGCTCTACTCAGTTATGGTGCATTACAAGTCAAATATCTTCAATAATTCATATTTTAATGATAAATTGTCAACATTGTAAGATTCCCCATGTCTTCTGAACAAAACGGTGTAAGAATGACCATTCTAGCCCCTACGGTTAGGAAATTATGGCCATTTGTTTGAGAGGAATCCTCACTATGAGAAATAGACTGCAAAAATCCTGTGTCTCTCTGTGCTGCATGCACCTGTTTTGGCGGGAAAAAGTGCACAGGCTCTCTGATTGGTGGATTCAAATTCAGCAGCTCCCAGACTGCTTGACTGAGCTAGAAACTTACTTCTCTCTCCTGTGTGTGTGTGTGTGTGTGTGTGTGTGTGTGTGTGTGTGTGTGTGTGTGTGTGTGAGAGAGAGAGAGAGAGAGAGAGAGAGAGAGAGAGAGCCTTTTTATGGGATGATGTCATTGTAAGATGTGTGTGTGTGTGTGTGACTGAATTGGAGCGTGTGTGTGTGTGTGTGTGTGTGTGTGTGTGTGAGAGAGAGAGAGAGAGAGAGAAAGCCTTTTATGGGATGATCTCATTGTAAGATTTAAATTCAATATATTTAGACTGGTTGACTGAATTGGATCTGTGTGTGTGTGTGTGTGTGTGTGTGTGTGTGTGTGTGTGTGTGTGTGTGTGTGTGTGTGAGAGAGAGAGAGAGAGAGAGAGAGAAGCCTTTTATGGGATCATCTCATTGTAAGATTTAAATTCAATATATTTAGACTGGTTGACTGAATTGGATCTTGTGTGTGTGTGTGTGTGTGTGTGTGTGTGTGTGTGTGTGTGTGTGTGTGTGTGTGTGTGTGTGTGTGTGTGTGTGTGTGTGAGAGAGAGAGAGAGAGAGAGAGAGAGAGAGAGAGAGAAGAAAGCCTTTTTATGGGATGATCTCATTGTAAGATTCAAATTAGACTGGTTGACTGAATTGGATCTGTGTGTGTGTGTGTGTGTGTGTGTGACAGTGAGAGAGAGAGAGAGAGAGAGAGAGAGAGAGAGAGAAAGCCTTTTATGGGATGATCTCATTGTAAGATTCAAATTCAATATATTTAGACTGGTTGAGTGAATTGGATCTTGTGTGTGTGTGTGTGTGTGTGTGTGTGTGTGTGTGTGTGTGTGTGTGACAGAGAGAGAGAGAGAGAGAGAGAGAGAGAGAGAAAGCCTTTTTATGGGATGATCTCATTGTAAGATTCAAATTCAATATATTTAGACTGGTTGAGTGAATTGGATCTTGTGTGTGTGTGTGTGTGTGTGTGTGTGTGTGTGTGAGAGAGAGAGAGAGAGAGAGAGAGAGAAAGCCTTTTTATTGATGATCTCATTGTAAGATTCAAATTCAATATGTTTAGACTGGTTGACTGAATTTGATCTTGTGTGTCTCTCTGTGCATGTGTGTTTCCATATGTGTCCATATTTGTGATTGTGTGACTGTTATACTTTTTTTCCTGATTTTTTTTTTCATTTAACAATTACATTTGAGGGACCCTTTGCATGTTCAGCATTTTTTCCGCTGTTCATTTTGCTTTTCCAATTTTTCTATTTAAGTTATTACTATTGTGCTAAGTCATAGCATTTCTGCTGCTTTTCAGTATTTCTGCTAAATACAGCATTTGTGCTAAATCATACTATTTATTTCTATTTTTATAAGATTTGTGCTAAATATAGCATTTCTGCCAAATATAGTATTTTTGATTAATTATAGTTTTTCTACCAAATCATAGTACAGTTTTACTGCTTTTTATATGGCTTCTAAGACAACCAATCATATCCGAGGGCTTGCACATTCAAATTTGCATATTGTTGCCTTCATGGCTTCCCAGCCAGCCAATCATATCTGAGGCCTTGCACATTCAAATTTGCATATTGGGGCAATCATGGCTTCTAAGACAACCAATCATCTATGTCATATATCTATGATATTTCATATTTTTATTTTAAATGGTCAACATTTCAAGATTCTCCCATGTCTTCTGAACACAACGGTCTAAGAATGACCGTTTTAGCCCCTACGGTTCGGAATTTATGGCTGTTTGTTTGAGGGGAGTCCTCACTATGAGAAATAGACTGCAAAAATCCTGTCTCTCTCTGTTGTAAAAGCCTGCACTTGGTGCACCAGTTTTGGCAGGAAAAAGCACACAGCCCTCTGATTGGTGGATTCAAATTGAGAATCTCACAGCTGTTTGACTGACCTAGAAACATGCTGTTAACAGCCCCTGTTCACTTGCTGATGCTATGTGTGTGTGTGTGTGTGTGTGTGTGTGTGAGCCTGAGTGTGTGTGTGTGTGTGTGTGTGTGTGTGTGTGTGTGTGTGTGTGTGTGTGTGTGTGTGAGAGAGAGAGAGAGAGAGAGAGAGAGAGAGAGACACACAAAGCCCTTTTAGGGCAGCATCTCATTGTTGGATAAAAATATAATATATTCAGACTGGTTGACTGGCATAGACCCTGTGTGTGTCTCTCTCTGTACATTTGTGTATCCATATTTGATTTTGTGTGTATTTGTTGATTTGTGTATCCATATTTAATTTTGTGTGTATCTGTTGGCTGTTCTTATTTGTATTTCTAAATGTATTTTTATTTTATTTTTTCACAGGTGAACAAAAATTAGTTTTGAGCAAACTTAACCATGTTCCTTTTTATTCAGCTTGTCATTTTACCTTTCCAATATTTTCACTTAAGTTATTACTATTCTGCTCAATCATAGTATCTGTTCTAAATCATTGTTATTGAGCTATATTGTAGGATTTCTGCTAAATCATAGTATTTCTACTATATTATATTTTTCTTTCTAAATATATCATTTCTGCTATAGAGTAGTATTTCTATAATGTTTAAGAATGTTTGGCTAAATATATTCTTTCTGTTATCTTATACTATTTCTCCGAAATTCTTGTATTTCTGGGAAGTTATCATGTTTCTGGTAAGTTACAATATTTCTGCTAAGTTCTGCTATGCTATTGTATTTCTGCCAAGTATTATGTTTCCTCTAAGATATTGGAGTTCTGCTAAGTTACTACATTTTAGCAACGTTCCTTTGCTTCTGCAAAGTTTTTACAATTTCTGCAACTTTTCAGCTTTTTCAGCTAGTTTCAGCTGACAGCTTCAGCGTTCCAGCATCCACACTGCATTTTCGCAGGAAATGCAAATTTTTCTAGTTGTGTGGATGCTTTAAGCATCCACACTATTGAGTTCCTGTTTCTCTTTATTCTTTATACTTTATTATTATTCTAGTTGCCACTTTTTCACTTTTTTTGGCACTTAACTACTTCCACAATTTTCAGCCGATTTTCACCGTTCAAATTTTAAACTATTCTGCTATTTCTGCTAATGATCGCTATATCTTTTGGTGTTTATTACTGTTATACTTTTTAAAATATTCCACTTTTTTCCTTTAATTTGTCCCATTGAAATGAATGGGAAACTTCTGCAATCCTACTAAATTTTGCTTGTTTTTGAAACTTAACTACTTTTTCCTACTTTCACGTAGAACAACCATTCAAACTTTAAAATGTTCTCAAATTATTGGGCTATTCAGGAATAAATCAGCTTTTTCAAATCTTTTACCGTTTTATTTTTATGCCTCTTAAAGTTTTGAGTTGCAAAATTGTGATTTTTCACAAAATACATGCGTTGTTATGGTTGCTATGCACTTGGCTTTCAGTGTGCCACTGAAGGTTTTGCAGTCTTCTCTTCATGTCCGAACAACTTCTTGCTACTTGCTCAATTTTCACTCAACTTCCACAAATTATACATCAAAACGTAGGTATTTTTGCTGGCTTTCCGAAAATGTCACCATCATTGTTGTGAGACTTATAGAATTTTGGCAAATCTCCTCAGAGCAACACAAAGTCTGAAAACTCTCCATAGAAAGTCAATGGAGAGTTTGTTCAAAATCACCGCTTGATTTCTGTAATGAGAGGCATATTTGAATCGTCATATCTCCTTAACGAAGCGAAGTTAAAACATGAGGCTTGTCCCCGTATATCTTCAGACACTCCTGACGATCACAATTCAAGAATTTTTTTCTCACCTATTACCGTTCTGAAATGAGTTAGACTTGTTTGAGGGTAGGAAATTCGTCCTTCGCTCAGATTTCTTCAGCTTTCAAACTCTGGAAATGAACCACTTTTTTCTCTCATATCTTTTGATGGATTTCCACAGAGACCTGAAAATTTCCATGACTGTTCACCAAAGCCTGCTGTCTCTTACGGTGAAAGAATGATATCAATACTCCAAATAGATTTAGAGTTAGAAAGCGTTGTTTGGGGGCAAGTCAAGGCAGTTTTCGCTTGCCTCTACTCAGTTATGGTGCATTACAAGTCAAATATCTTTAATAATTCATATTTTAATGATAAATTGTAAACACTTTAAGATTCCCCATCTCTTCTGAACAAAGCGGTGTAAGAATGACCGTTCTAGCCCCTACGGTTAGGAAATTATGGCCATTTGTTTGAGAGGAATCCTCACTATGAGAAATACACTGCAGAAATCCTGTCTCTCTCTGTGCTGAGTGTGTAAAACGGCTGCACCTGTTTTGGCGGGAAAAAGTACACAGCCTCTCTGATTGGTGGATTCAAATTTAGCAGCTCCCAGGCTGCTTGACTGACCTAGAAACTTGCTTGTCTCTCCCTATGTATGTATGTATGTGTGTGTGTGTGTGTGTGTGTGTGTGTGTGTGTGTGTGTGTGTGTGTGTGTGTGTGTGTGTGTGTGTGTGTGTGTGTGAGAGAGAGAGAGAAAGAGAGGCGAGACAGAGTTTTTATGGGAGCATCTTATTGTATGATTTAAATTCAATATATTTAGACTGGTTGACTGAATTTGATCCTGTGTGTGTCTCTCTGTGCATGTGTGTTTCCATATGTGTCCATATTTGTGATTGTGTGACTGTTATACTTTTTTGCTGAGTTTTTTTTCATTTAACAAGTAGATTTGAAGGACCCTTAGCATGTTCAGCATTTTTTCAGCTGTCCATTTTGCTTTTCCAATTTTTCTGTTTAAGTTATTACTATTGTGCTGAATCATACTATTTCTGCTATTTTATAAGATTTGTGCTAAATATAGTATTTCTACCCAGTATAGTATTTCTGATTAATTATAGTTTTTCTACCAAATCATATTACAGTATTTTTGCTTTTTATACCATTTTATAGGATATTTATATTGCTTAATATAGTATTTCTGCTTTTTATAGGATTTGTGCTTAATATAGTATTTCTGCTTTTTATAGGATTTGTGCTTAATACAGTATTTCTGCTAAATGTAGTATTTATGCTTAATCACACTATTACTATATATTTCTGCCAGCTTCCCAGCCAGCCAATCATATCTGAGGTCTGCAGTTTCTTCTCTCGTCATATCTCAGCGACGGATGTACAAAGAGTAATGAAAATCGCAGTCAAAGTACACCAAAGTCCGCTGATTCACCCAGTACAAGAATTATGCTCCTAGTCCACCTAGTTTTGGAGTTACACGACGTTTTGTAACTCCAAAAACGGCGCTCTTTGCCTCACACCGCGATCTAATTCTGACTGCTCATCACCCTGTTTCCCAAGTGCTCACTGTCTTTCCCAGTGGCGCAGCTGGTAATGACACAGGTCTGCAACCCAAAGGTCGTGGGTTCAACTCCACCTTGGACAACATGTTTTTGCCCTACAAATTAATACACTATCACAGACCACTAATTCATATTCATCATTTATTACAATTCTGAAAACTTTTTACCAGCTTTTCTAATATGGACCTCAGATTCTTCTTAACACTCCATGGCACAAATACTCTTCCCTTTAGGCTCTGTGAATGTGTGTGTATCAATATTTCTCCCATTTTAAAGTATTACTCCTCCATAATTGATTTCTCTTAAATCAAAGTACTTTTACTACATCTTAGTACTTCTGCTCAATCATAGTATTTCTGCTAAATCATAGTATTTTTGCCAAATCATGGTTTTTGTGCCAAATCATCAGAATCGTGTTTATTGGCCAAGTATATGTGCAGACAAATACAAGGAATTTGGTTCCGGTAGATGGTGGCTCTCGAGCACAGCAATGTAAATCACACACACACACACACACACACACACACACACACACACACACACACACGCACACCCACACACACGTATCTATATATACATTACACATGCATACACATACATACACAAAGCTGTGTAAACCAACTATAAATAACTAATCTAAACGTATATACATAAAATACAGAAATGAAATGAGGTGGAATGAATACTACAGAATGTACATAAGGTGCAGTTGCAGTCTGGCAGTGGGAGCAGTGTGACAGTTCAACTGTTTAGAAGGGAGATGGTGAGGGAAAGAAACTGTTCCTGTGTCGGGTGGTCCTGGTCTGCAGGCTTCTGTACCGTCTGCCAGAGGGCAGCAGATGAAAAGTCTGTGTCCAGGGTGTGAGGGGTCTGTGATGATTTTCCTGCCCGTTTCCTGGTTCTTGAGAGGTACAGATCCTGGATGGAGGGCAGGGGGCGCCGATGATCCTTTCTGCTGCCCGTACAGTCCGCTGCAGTCTGCACCTGTCCTGTTTAGTGGCTGCACCATACCAGACTGTGACGGAGGAGCACAGGACAGACTCAATGACTGCAGTGTAGAACTGGATCAGCAGCTCCTGTGGAAGACTGTACTTCCCCAGTTGTCTCAGGAAGTACATCCTCTGCTGGGTTTTTTTTTTTTTTTTTTTTTTTTTTAAATATTTATTTATAAGATTTTAAGTTCAAAGTTACATAACATCACACCAGACAAATGACATAAGATTCAAAACAATAATATTTAAGCACAGAAAAAAAGAAAATAAAAACAGAAAACAAAACCAAAACCAAATACACAAAAAAAAACAAACAAACAAAAAAAAACCGCAAACAGGAAAGAAAAGAAAAAATAAATAAATAAACCAGTTAGCCAGTACAAATCAAAAGTACAAAAGAAACACCATTGTCCAAAAGATGATCTACTGTGTGAGTTTAGACAGGGCAACAGAGAGTTCACCAAGACCAAAAGATGTGGAAAACAAGTCCAGGAAGAAATCAGGGTCCGCAGAAGTGCAGTTTCACACAAAGTGCAGTCAAATGAGTTAAAATTTATGTTGAATTCCCATCAATATGATTGAGAAAAGGGCCCCAGATTTCGACAAACTTAACATGGGTGTCAGCCAAACGATAACGAACCTCTTCAATATACAAACATGCAATCATCTCACGTAGCCAAACCCTGAACAATGGAGGAGATGGTGATTTCCAGGCTCTAAGAATAAGTCTTTTAGCTACAATCATGCCAAACATTAAAGCTTTCTGAAGAGGACGTCTAAGTGCCAATGAGGTCAGGGAGCAGCCTAGCACTGCAAGTACACCATCCGGCTCTAATTTTAAGTCATAAACCCGGTTATATATATTAAATATCTCTGCCCAGAAACTCCTGAGTGTAGGGCAAGACCAGAAAAAAAGGTGACCAAGGGTTCCATCCAATGCTTTGCATCTGTCACACAAAGACGAAAGAGACGGAAAAATGCTGCATAGCTTTGTTTTAGAAAAATGCAAACGATGAAGGACCTTGAACTGTATAAGTTGTAGTCTGGCATTAACAGAGCATTCTTTAATATTCTTCAACCCATTGGCCCACAAAGCATCCGATATGTCTACTTCCAAGTCCTTAACCCAAGCATCCTTGATGTGGTTAGTAGGTGCTGTAAGTGTAAAAAGTGTAGTAAACTGGCTGATTAGGTGTTTGGAAGTGGGATTTTAATCAAATAATCATAAAAGTCACTATGAGCAGGGGCTTATCCAGATGGGCAAAAGACTGTTTAACAAAATTCCTAATTTGTAAGTATCTAAATAAATGAGCAGAGGGAGCATAAATTTTGATTGCAGCTGAGCAAATGAAGCAAAACAATTGTCGATGTAGAGGTCCTTAATAGTGTGAAGACCTAATGCTGACCAAAGCTTAAACACAGGGTCCATCAAGCCAGGTGAAAAGAAAGGTTTTCAGTTATGGGAGCAAAATGGATAGGTCTGGAAGGCACATAGCACCCCTAACTTGCTTTAAGATCCTAAGAGAATGACCTAGGACAAAATCATTACTTAAAAGTTTGGTAGGTATGTTGGGCTTAGAAAACAGAATAGCAACAAGTGATGTACCAAAAATTGATCTAGCATTGTGTGCCTCTATCAAAGGCCAAGAAGGACCGCATCCCTTCTGAACAGCAGAAACACTGTTCCAAAAAACCCATGTTCTGGCATTGCAAACCCAATAGTAGTGCCTGAAAACTGGGAGGCCTAATCCGCCCTCAGAGGAGGGTTTCTGCAAGTGTGCCTTTGAAATTCTATGGGGTTTATTTGCCCAGATGAAAGACAAAATGATAGAGTCAATAGTTTTAAAAAGGATGAAGTGAGAAAGATGGGTATGTTTTGGAAAAGATGAATAAATTTAGGAAGCACTACCATTTTAATAATATTGACACGTCCAATCAAAGAGAGTGGAAGAAGAGTCCATTTATCTATCTTAGCTTTAATACTATCAACGAGGACCTGAAAATTCAATTTAAATAGCAGCTTACGGTTTCTGGGAATGTTAATACCTAGGTATTTAAAGTGACTGCTGGTGGTTTTAAAAGGTAAGCTAGAGATGAAGCTAGAGTCAAGCCCATCTGCCAGTGGCATAAAATGGACTTGTCCCAATTAATTGTGAAACCAGAGAGTTGTCCAAATTTGTTAATGAGATGAAGCAGGGGAGGCAAAGAGACCCTGGCATCAGACAGTGTTAGAGCCACATCATCTGCATATAGAGTTATAGTAGAGTTGACAGGACCACAGGATATACCTACAATATCAGAGCTGCTTCTAACTGCATGGCCAGAGGCTCCATAGCTAGAGCAAAGAGCAGTGGAGATAAACAGCAGCCCTGCCTAGTCCCCGGTGAAGTAGAAACGGATGTGATCTATCAAAATTTGTCAGTACCGATGATCTTGGCCGAGCATAAAGCATACGTACCAAAGTTGTAAAATTATTACCAAAGCCAAATTTCTCAAGCGTAGCAAACAGGTATTTCCACTCAATTTGATCAAAAGCTTGTTGTGCATCTAATGAAATAACAGCTGAATTTGGAGAATTTGTTCCATACAATACATTCAATAGACGACGGGTATTAGAGAAAGCAAATCTGTCTGGGATAAACCCAGTTTGATCGTGTTGAATTAAAGTGCCCAAATATTTATTAAGACGTGAAGACAAGACTTTTGCAATGATTTTTTGATCACAGTTTAATAAACTAAGTGGGCGATATGAAGTCACATTGGTGGGGTCTCTGTCCTTCTTAGGGAGAAGACAAACGTGGGCATCATATATGCTATCAGGAAAGAGCCCGTGCAATAGAGCAGTTCACCATTCTGAGTAAAAGTGGAGCGATTATATCAATATGGGCTTTATAAAATTCTATGTTGAACCCATCCGGCCCGCAGGCTTTACCACTAGGGAAAGAAAGGATAGCAGCTCTGACTTCTGTGATGCTGAAGTCAGCATCAAGCGCTTGGGCGGCAGATTCTGTAAGGGTCGGAATGCTCAGAGAGTTAAGAAAGCTAAAAAGCTCAGAGTCAGTAGCGTTAGATTTAGAAGAGTACAGTGTGCTGAAAAACTCAACAAATCTGTCATTAATCAGCTTAGGATCAGTAATTAATTCACCAGTAGAGGAGGCAATTTTGTGTATGGTCCGATGGGCTTGCACATCTTTTAATTGTCTGGCAAGTAATTTATGGGGTTTATCTCCCAACTCAAAGTGTCTTTGTTTCAATTTAATAATATCGCTTCCGACTTGGGTACCCAAAATATGATTGTATTCAAGTTTTAGTTTTAGAATGGCATTAGATATGCCTTCAGTATCAGATTGGCGAAGTGCCTCCTCTAATGTTGATAATTCAGACTCAATTTGGGACAGACGATTTAATCTAGTTCTTTTCGAAAATGTTTGAAAGGAGATGATCTTGCCACGCAATACTGCCTTAAATGATTCCCAAAGAGTGGAATCAGAGACCTCCCCGTTGTCGTTGTGTTTTAAGAAATCTGAAATCTCAGTGGAAACATAAGTGGAGAAAGTTTTGTCTGACAGAAGGGTAGAATTGAATTTCCAATTGAAAATTCGAGGCTGTAAATTAAAATCTATTTTCATGGTAAGTGGGGCATGGTCAGAAATCAAGATTTGATGATAAGCAGAGCTGATAATACTGGGTAATAGTCTAGAATCTGTAACAAAGTAATCTATTCTGGTAAAGCTACGATGTACAGGTGAAAAAAAAGAATATTGCCTATCATTTGGATGCTGAAGCCTCCAAACGTCAACCATGTTGTGTAACTTCACCAGGTTGTTCAAAACTGCCGTGGATCTAGTAGTGGGGGCTATTTTTGTAGATGATCTATCCAAAACAGGATCAAAATAGCAGTTAAAATCGCCACCAATTATTATATTAGACATATTATATTCAGAAATTAGGTCAAATATTTTGGAAAAGAAATCAGGACAGTCAAAATTAGGGGCATAGATATTTAGCAAAACCAGTGGAAAACAGTTAATGGACCCAGAGACCAAAACAAATCTCCCACCCGGATCAGTAACGACGGATCCAAATATAAATGGAGTGGTTTTCCTTATGAGTATAGCAACACCTCTGGCCTTAGATGTGAAAGTGGACTGGTAGACCTGCGACACCCAATTTGCTCTTAAACGTCTCTGTTCATTGGCGTGAATATGAGTTTCCTGAAGAAAAATTATATCAGAAGATAAATGCTTCAAATGTGACATAACCTTCCCACGTTTCAAAGCTCTGCCCAAGCCCTTGCAATTCCAGGATGTAAATGTCAAAGGACATGTTCCAAAACCAGTAGCATTGTTACCCCGCATCTAAATGAGAGGTGGAGTGACATATGGACAGGTGACAAATAATACAAAGGACTGGCAAAAAAACAGTTAAAACAAAATTAACAACAAGAACACTGAACCCCATCCCCCAAAAAGAAAAAGGCCGCAAAAAAGAACAAGAACCACTGCGGCCCATCCCAGCGTGCATTAAGGGGACTGCCGGGAAGAGGAGCACAAAAAACAAAAAAAAAAGAGAAAAAACATCCTTCGGATCGGGCAGCTCCGCACCAGACTCCATTAATCAAAACAATAGTTACACCCATAAATCGACTGATTGGGTTAGAAAAAAAGACGCCAACATATAAAATGACTTGTGTATAACCAAATTTATAATATAAACGATCTCAGTACTTCACGATAGATCAAAGTTTTAAGACGTCGTAACAAAAAACAAAAAACATGATAGAAAACTATCACCACAGAAGCATTCAAAAAAAGATTGAACGAATCGCGACTCTCACTATAGGAAGAGAAGAGTGAGAATGTTCAACAACACAGCCGCATCAACAACATGAACAAGTACATTACCAAGTCACGATTACAGTGAGTCCGCAAAACGTTCAGCTTCAGCAGGAGACTTGAACGTGTTAGTGATGTTGTTGTGAACTACCGAAGCTGGGCGGGTAGCGCAGACTGCACGTCGCCCGGAAGCGCTAAGCTTTTTCCTGACCGAATTGAAGGCCATCCGCTGCGCAAGGACCTCCGCAGTGTAGTCGGGGAAGATGGACAGACTCTCTCCATCGCAGCTCAACGGTGCACGTTGGCGT
Source organism: Oreochromis aureus (assembly GCF_013358895.1). NCBI lineage: Eukaryota > Metazoa > Chordata > Actinopteri > Cichliformes > Cichlidae > Oreochromis > Oreochromis aureus. The sequence continues at coordinate 31,895,989 of NC_052943.1, forward strand.
GCCAGACGCAAGACATGCCACACGTCTTTCTCATGATGCAACTTGGCTATGATAGCCCTCGGTCGCTGGCCAGCCGTTGGTTTTGGTCTAAGGGTGCGGTGTGCCCTCTCCACTTTTATCGGCTTAATAAAGTTGTCTTTCCCCAACACATCCAGCAGCAGGGATGAAACAAAGTCCGCAGGCTTACCGCCCTCAGCACCTTCCTTCACTCCAACAATCCTAATGTTGGCCCGACGCGAGCGCGCCTCCATCTGGCCTAGCTTGTCACGCAGGTTGTCGGTGGCCGCCATTAGTTCCTTGCACGTAGCTTCAAGCATGCAAACACGGCCGTCCATTGTAGTAAGCGACTCATCGATAACATCTAGACGCTGTTCGGATGACCGGATATCTGCCTGGAGCTTAGACAAAGTAGACTCAATTGTGTCAAGGCGGGTCTCCATAGACGTTTTTAGGCTAGCGATAGCTGCTAAAATGGCGTCGGTGCTAGCAGAGTTTTCAGCTACTGCTTTCTGGCAGTGTGTTGCGTCTTTTTTAGGCGGCATGTCGACCAGTCTTTATCGTAGTCGATGCAGATCAGAAGGGCTGTTGAACAGTTAAGTAAAGAGGCAGGGTGTCACGTTAAGTGTTGGAAAATAAGAAGAAAAGTGCGGAGCTGAGAAGAGTGCGTCCTACTCCATCAGTGTACACGAGCGCCCCCCGGGTCTTTTTGAGGATGGAGTTGATGTTGGTCTCCCACTTCAGGTCCTGGGAGATGGTGGTACCCAGCAACTTGAAGATCTCCACAGTCGACACAGGGCTGTCTGATATGATGAGGGGGGGCAGAGTTGAGGGATGTCTCCTGAAGTCCACTGTCATCTCTACAGTTTTAAGAGTGTTCAGCTCCAGATTGTGCTGACTGCACCAGAGTACCAGCCGCTCAACTCATCATAACATTTGTGTTATGTTATAGTATTACTACTAAGTGGAGGAATTTCTGTCATGTTACAGTATATGTGCTGATTACAGTATTTCTGCCAAATATAGTATTTCTGATTAATTATAGTTTTTCTACCAAATCATATTACAGTATTTTTGCTTTTTATACCATTTTTATAGGATTTTTATATTGCTTAATATAGTATTTCTGCTTTTTATAGGATTTGTGCTTAATATAGTATTTCTGCTTTTTATAGGATTTGTGCTTAATACAGTATTTCTGCTAAATGTAGTATTTATGCTTAATCACACTATTACTATATATTTCTGCCAGCTTCCCAGCCAGCCAATCATATCTGAGGTCTGCCGCTTTCTTCTCTCGTCATATCTCAGCGACGGATGTACAAAGAGTAATGAAAATCGCAGTCAAAGTACACCAAAGTCCGCTGATTCACCCAGTACAAGAATTATGCTTCTAGTCCACCTAGTTTTGGAGTTACACGACGTTTTGTAACTCCAAAAACGGCGCTTTTGCCTCTCACCGCGATCTAATTCTGACTGCTCATCACCCCGTTTCCCAAGAGCTCACTGTCTTTCCCAGTGGCGCAGCTGATAAGGAAATTATAGCCATTTGTTTGAGAGGAGTCCTCACTATGAAAAATAGACTGCACAAATCCTGTCTCTGTGTTGCGTGTGTAAAAACAGGTGCACCTGTTTTGGCGGGAAAAAGTACATAGCCTTTCTGATTGGTGGATTCAAATTAAGCAGCTCCAGGCTTTTTGACCCACCTAGAAACATACAGGAAACACTGTATGTACAGCCCCTGTTTGTTCACTTGCTTCTGCTGCTGCTGTGTGTGTGTGTGTGTGTGTGTGTGTGTGTGTGTGTGTGTGTGTGTGTGTGTGTGTGTGTGTGTGTGTCTGTATGACAGAGAGAGAGAGAGCCTTTTTATGGGTGTATCTTATTGTGTGATTTAAAATCAATATATTTACACTGGTTGATTGAATTGGATCCTGTGTGTGTCTCTGTGCATGTGTGTTTCCATATATGGGGGCGATCGTGGCTCAAAAGTTGGGAGTTCCCTTGTAATCGGAAGGTTACCGGTTCGAGGTCCGGCTCGGACAGTCTCGGTCGTTGTGTCTTTGGGCAAGACACTTCACCGTTGTCTACTGGTGGTGGTCAGAGGGCCCGGTGGCGCCAGTGTCCAGCAGCCTCGCCTCTGTCAGTGCGCCCCAGGGTGGCTGTGGCTACAACGTAGCTTGCCATCACCAGTGTGTGAATGGGTGAATGACTGGATATGTAGAGAGCTTTGGGGTCCTTAGGGACCATAAAAGCGCTTATATAAATACAGGCCATTTACCATGTCCATATTTGTAATTGTGCAAGTTATTACTATTATGCTAAATTACAGTATTTCTGCTACTTTTCGGTGTTTGTGCTAAATACAGTATTTCTGCTAAATCTTAGTATTATTGCTTAATCATATTATTTGAGCAAAATCATAGTATTTGAGCATATTCTTTCTATTTGTGCCATAGCATAGTATATTTGCTGAATTACAGCATTTCTGCTATGTTGTAGTATTTGTCCTAAATCACAGTATTTGTGCAATGTTTAGGTATTTTTGTTTAAATAAAGTATCTATGTAATCTTGTACCATGTTTGCTAAAATCCTGTATTTCTGAAAAGTTATCTTGTTTCTGCTAAGTTACAATATTTATTCTAATTTCTGCTGCTAAGTTCTGCTATGTTATTGTATTTCTGCCAAGTATTATGTTTTCTTTACGTTATTGCAGTTCTGCTAAGTAATTACATTTTGCTAAGTTCTTATGCTTCTGCAAAGTTATTACAATTTTTGCAAAGGTTTTACAACTTCTGCAACTTTTCAGCTTTTTCAGCTAGTTTCAGCTGACAGCTTCAGCTTTACAGCATCCACACTGCATTTTCGCAGGAAATGCAAATTTTTTCTAGTTGTGTGGATGCTTTATGCATCCACACTATTGAGTTCCTGTTTCTCTTTATTCTTTATACTTTATTATTCTAGTTGCCACTTTTTACGTTTTTTGGCACTTAACTACTTTAACAATTTTCAGCCGATTTTCACCGCTCAAATTTTAAACTATTCTGCTATTTCTGCTAATGATGGCTATGACTTTTGGTATTTTATGCTATTATACTTTTTAAAATATTAAGCTTTTTATGCTTTTTTTTGTCCCATTGAAATGAATGGAAAACTTCCACAATTCTGCTAAAACTTGCTTGTTTTGAAACTTAACTACATTCTCATACTTTCGCCTAGAACAACCATTCAAACTTTAAAATGTTCACAAATTATTGGGCTATTCATTAATGATTCAGCTTTTTCATATCTGTTACCGTTTTCATCTTATCCTCTTTAAGTTTTGAGTTTCATTTTGTGATTTTTCAGAAAATACATGCGTTGTTATGGTTGCTATGCACTTGGCTTCCAGTGTGCCACTGTAGGTTTCGTAGTCTTCTCTTCATGTCCGAACAACTTCTTGCTACTTCAATCTGTCCTTCTCTCAGTCTTCAAACTCTGGAAATGAAGCCGTTTCTTCTCTCGTCATATCTCCATGGCGGAGGTACAAAGAGTAATGAAAATCGCAGTCAAAATACACCAAAGTCCGCTGATTCACCAGTACAAAATTATGCTGCTAGCCCTCCTAGCATTTTTTGAGTTACACGATTTTGTAACTCGAAAAAAGCGTTTTCGCTTTCTCACCGCGATCTATTTTCTGACTGCCCAAGTATCTGTCTTTCAGACCGCCACCCTTTTCAGGTGGCGCCAATCAGTAATGACACGGGTCTGCAGCTCAAGGTCGTGGGTTCAATCACCTTGGTCCACGTTTTTTTTTTCACACAAATTATACACTATCACAGACCTGTAATTTATATTGCTAATTTATTACAATTCTGCAAAGTTTTATGATTTTAGCAACTTTTCTGTATGGACCTCAGATTCTTGTCAACACCACATGGCAGAAATACATACAAGTAAACAGCCTGATGAAGCAGACAGAAGCAGTACCTCTGATTGGTGAATTTGAGCAGAACCAGGTTGTTCTGCCTCTTTTCAGCAGAAAGTTCTGCTCATTCACCTCTTTTCAGCGCAATGTTCTGCTTCTTTTCCTCTTTTCTTCAGAAATTCTGCTGATTTACCTCTTTCTGCAAAATTTTCAGCCTTTTACCTCTTATGAGCACAATTCTCAGCAGCTTCTGCTCATTTCACCATAATTGTCAGTCTCTCCATCTCCTTCCTTGTGAGAGTCAGTTTGGCACAGTGAGATAGTAGCCGCCTTGAGCCCAGGAGGCTAGGTTTGAAACACAGACTGTCTGCAACATAACAGTATATCTGTTATGTTATAGTATTACTACTAAGTCACAGTATTTCTGCCAATTACCGTAGTATTTGTACTAAATCATACCAGGCTGCCAAATCATAGTATTTGTTGCAAATCATAGTATTCAAACCAAAATATAGTATTTTGTACCAAAGCATTGTATTTGTATGAAGTACTGTATTTCTGCCAAATCATAGAATTACTGCAATTTCATAGTATTTTGAGGAATCCTTTTGTGATAGTATTACTTCTAAGTCATAGTATTTCTGCTTTGTCATAGTATTTGTATCAAAACGTAGCATTTCTGCCAAATCATAGTATTACTGCTATCTCATAGTATTTGAGTGAAATTACAGTGTTTCTGCAAAAACATTGTATTTCTGCTAAATCATAGTATTTCTGTTATCTTCAGAGTACTTGTACTCAATTATAGTATTTCTTCTAAGTTTAGTATTTCTGCCAAATCATATTTATGTGAATTTGTACACTGTAATATCAGCTGTATTACGTGGTGGCTAAGTAGGAGGCTGACTGTTACTAAGTGCATCAGTGTACATAGGTCATCTCTTGTGTTGCGGGAGTGCCCTCTTGTGGCCTCTTTGGGTAGTGCCTTAGTAAATGTGAACACTGCAAGAAGTGGTATTATCAGAACTGGTTTGTAGTGGAGTGAATTTGTTGCCAGTTTCTTTAATCTTTAATCCATCTTATTCATGTTGTAATGTATACCCTGTTCTCAATCATAGAAACCACACCATATCACCCCTCCACATCCTCCTACTGTATGCCATATCTCCTGTAACATCCATCTGACTGCCAATAAACTCCACCTGTGGTAATCTAATCCCTGGATGCCAGCCTCTCCTTCTGACCGAGGGATGGCTACTATTTGCAGCACCACCCAGCATTAAACTTTCAGTACACCATTCTGTATTAGTGCTAAATCATAGTGTTTGTGCCAAACAATAGCATTCACCCAAATAATAGTATTTCTGCTATATTACATATTATTACTGCTCATAGTATTTCTGCCAAATCATGGTATTTGTTCCAAAGCATAGTATTTCTTCCAAAGCATAGTTTTCTTCCAAATCATAGTATATTTGCAAAATAAAGTTTTTGAGCAAACATATTTTTTGTGCTAAAACATAGTATTTGTGCCAAATCATAGTATTTTCTGCTAAATCCTAGTAATTTTGCTCAATGATAGAATTTCTGAATTTATGCTGTATAGTTTTTTTGCTAGATTATAGTATTTCTTCTAAGTCAAAGTATTTCATGTAAATCATAGTATTTCTACCAAGTCCCAGTGTTTCTGCTAAATCATAAATCATCCATAAATCAATGTTTCAGCACAAATTGTATGATTTGGTTCAAATACTATGATTTGGCAGAATTTTCTATGGTTCAGCACAAATCTATGATTTGTAAGAAAAATATTATTTAGTATAAATACTAATAATACTGTGTTTTAGCACAGATTCAGCTAACACTATGATTTGTCACAAGTGGTATGATTTGGTACAAATACTGTGATTTGGCACAAACACTGTGATTTACCAGAAATACTGTGATTTGGCAGCTCATACTATCATTTGGTTCAAATATTATGATTTAGAAGAAATACTATGTTATAGTATAAATACTATGTTCAAACTTTTTTAAAAAAATTCTGCTGTTTCTGCTAATGTGTGCTATGACTTTTGACCATTGAAATGAATGGAACACATTATCAATGTGGTCACTGATTTTGCTGCTGGAGTGAGCTGTGTTTTAGGTCAGTGAGATGAGCAGCAGTTCTCAGGCGGGAAGCCGGGTTCAAATCATAATTATGGCAACTATTTTTTTCATTGCACAATTATATTGTTTTAACTCTTTTCAACACAACTGTCAGATTCTTCACCCCTTTTCACCAGAATTTTCCAGTTTTTCACCCCTTTTCAGCACAAAAATACCATTTTTTGGGGCTGTTTTCAGAAAAAAACTCTTTTCAGCAGAAATTCTGCTGATTTACCTCTTTCAGTGCAATGTTCTTCTTCTTTCCATCTTTTCTGCAGAAATTCTGCTGATTACCTCTTTTTTCTGCTAAATTTTTCAGCTTTTCACATCTTATCAGCACAAAACTCAGCAGCTTCTGCTCATTTAGCAAAATTGTCAGTTTCTCCATCTCTTGTGTTTGTCAGAACAAGTTTAGTTCAGTGAGACAGTAGCTTCCTTGAGACCAGAAGGGCCAGGTTTAAATCCTGGTCATGGGATTTGAACACCTGTTTTCAGCACAAATCTCAACTTATTAGCTGTTTAAGCAGAAACCTGTTTTATTAGAGAAACTTTTAACTCAATTTCAGCTTTTTCACCCTTTTCAGCAAAATTTCAGTTGCTAGCTTTTTCAGCTATTTTCAGCAAAACATCTTTTCAGCAGAATTCTGAAAAGAGTTTGCCAGAACACTTTTTCAGCAGAACTTCTGCTGACTTTGAACTGTTTCAGCAGAATTTTCACCTCTTTTTCAGCCCAAATTCTGCTTGTTCACCTCTAAATTTTCAGCCTTTTCACCTCTTATTAGCACAAATCTCAGCTGTTTCTGGAAAAACTCTCTTAAGCAGAAATTCTGCTGATTCTCCTCTTTTCTGCAAAATTTTCAGCCTTTTTCTCCTCTTACCTGCACAATTCTCAGCAGCTTCTGCTCATTTCAGCAAAATTATCAGTCTCCACCTCTTCTTTGTGAAAATGAGTTTGCTGAAGTGACTTTGGCACAGTGAGATGAGTTACCGCCTTGAGACTAAGAGGGCCAGGTTCAAATCCTGCTCAAGGCAACATTTTTTTTCACCACCATACAACTTTTGCAACTTTTCATCTTTTTTTGAGCAGACAGCTTCAGCATTAAGGCATCCACACAGCATTTTCAGCAGAAATGCAAACTTTTTTCTAGTTTGTGGATGCTGATAGGCATCCACACTATTATTGAGTTCCTGTTTCTATTATTCTAGTTGCAAGTTGCTTTTGTACTTTTTTGGCCTTATCTACTTCCACAATTTCAGCCCGATTTTCACCGTTCAAATTTTAAACTATTCTGCTATTTCTGCTAATGTCCGGCTATATCTTTTGGTATTTTTTGCTGTTATACTTTTTAAAATATTAAGCTTTTTTCCTTTAATTTGTCCCATTGAAATGAATGGGAAACTTCCAAAATTCTGCTAAAACTTGCTCATTTTTGAAACTTGACTACCTCCTCATACTTTCACCTAGAACAACCATTCAAACTTTAAAATGTTTTGAAATTATTGGGCTATTCATGAATGATTCAGCTTTTTCATATCTGTTACAGTTTTCATCTTATCCTCTTTAAGTTTTGAGTTTCATTTTGTGATTTTCACAAAATACATGCGTTGTTATGGTTGCTATGCACTTGGCTTTCAGTGTGCCACTGAAGGTTTTGCAGTCTTCTCTTCATGTCCGAACAACTTCTTGCTACTTGATCAATTTTCACTCAACCCCCACAAATTATACATCAAAACGTAGGTATTTTTGCTGGCTTTCTGAAAATGTCACTATCATTGTTGTGGGATTTATAGAATTTGGCAAATCTCCTCAGACCAACACAAAGTCAGAAAACTCTCCATAGAAAGTCAATGGAGAGTTTGTTCAAAATCACCGCTTGATTTCTGTAATGAGAGGCATATTCGAATCGTCATATCTCCTCAACGAAGCGAAGTTAAAACATGAGGCTTGTCCGAGTATATCTTCAGACACTCCTGACGCTCACAATTCAAAAATTTCTTTCTCACCTATTACCGTTCTGAAATGAGTTGGACTTGTTTGAGGGTAGGAAATTAGTCCTTCGCTCAGATTTCTTCAGATTTCAAACTCTGGAAATGAACCACTTTTTCTCTCGTCATATCTTTTAATGGATTTCCACAGAGACCTGAAAATTTCCATGATTGTTCACCAAAGCCTGCTGTCTCTTACGGTGAAAGAATGATAATGATACTCCAAATAGATTTAGAGTTAGAAAGCGTTGTTTGAGGGCAAGTCAAGGCAGTTTTGCTTTGCTCTACTCAGTTATGGTGCATTAGAAGTCAAATATCTTTAATAATTCATATTTTAATGATAAATTGTCAATACTTTAAGATTCCCCATCTCTTCTGAACAAAGCGATTGTAAGAATGACCGTTCTAGCCCCTACGGTTAGGAAATTATGGTCATTTGTTTGAGAGGAGTCGTCATTATGAGAAATACACTGCAGAAATCCTTTTCTCTCTGTGCTGAGTGTGTAAAAACAGCTGCACCTGTTTTGGCGGGAAAAAGTACACAGCCTCTCTGATTGGTGGATTCAAATTTAGCAGCTCCCAGGCTGCTTGACTGACCTAGAAACTTGCTTGTCTCTCCCTATGTTGTGTGTGTGTGTGTGTGTGTGTGTGTGTGAGAGAGAGAGAAGGAGGCGAGAGAGAGTTTTTATGGGAGCATCTTATTATATGATTTAAATTCAATATATTTAGACTGGTTGACTGAATTTGATCCTGTGTGTCTCTCTGTGCATGTGTGTTTCCATATGTGTCCATATTTGTGATTGTGTCACTGTTATACTTTTTTTGCTGATTTTTTCATTTAACAATTACATTTGAGGGACCCTTAGCATGTTCAGGATTCTTTCAGCTGTTCATTTTGCTTTTCCAATTTTTCTATTTAAGTTATTACTATTGTGTTGAGTCATAGCATTTCTGCTGCTTTTCAGTATTTGTGCTAAATACAGCATTTCTGCAAAATCATACTGAGATTTGTCTAAATACAGCATTTCTATTTTACTCTTTCTGCTATTTCATAAGATTTGTGCTAAATATAGTGTTTCTGCTATTTCTGCCAAATTTAATATTTTTGATTAATTAGGGTTTTCTACCAAATCATAGTACAGTTTTACTGCTTTTTATAGGATTTTTAGAGGATATTTATATTGCTTAATATAGTATTTCTGCTTTTATAGGATTTGTGCTTAATATAGTTTTTCTAAAAATGTAGTATTTATGCTTAATCATACTATTTCTATATATTTCTGCCAGGTCCCCAGGAAGCTAATCCTCTGTGAGGACTGATACATACAAATACATATCAGGGCCTGCACGGCTTCCCAGCCAGCCAATCATATCTGGGGTCTGCCCTTTCTTCTCTCGTCATATCTCAGCGACAGATGTACAAAGAGCAATGCAAATCACAGTCAAAGTACACCAAAGTCCGCTGATTCACCCAGTACAAAATTATGCTTCTAGTCCACCTAGTTTTGGAGTTACACGACGTTTTGTAACTCAAAAAGCGGCGTTTTCGCCTCTCACCCCAATCTGATTCTGACTGCTCATCACCCTGTTTTCCAGGTGCTCGCTCTCTTTCCCAGTGGCGCAGTTGGTAATGACACAGGTCTGCAACCCAAAGGTCGTGGGTTCAATTACACCTTGGGCAACATGTGTTTTTTCCTACAAATTAATACACTATCACAGACCACTAATTCATATTCATCATTTATTACAATTCTGCAACCTTTTATGATTTTAGCAGCTTTTGTAATATGGACCTCAGATTCTTGTTAACACTCCATGGCACAAATACTGTTCCCTTTAGGCTCTGTGTGTGTGTGTGTGTGTGTGTGTGTGTGTGTGTGTGTGTGTGTGTGTGTGTGTGTGTGTGAGAGAGAGAGAGAGAGAGAGAGAGCCTTTTGATGGGAGCATCTTATTATATCACTTAAATTCAATATATTTAGACTGGTTGACTGAATTTGGTCCTGTGTGTGTCTCTCTGTGCATGTGTGTTTCCATATGTGCCCATATTTGTGATTGTGTGACTGTCATACTTTTTTTTGCTGATTTTTTTTTTTCAATTAACAATTAGATTTGAGGGACCCTTAGCATGTTCAGGATTTTTCCAGCTGTCCATTTTGCTTTTCAATTTTTCTGTAAGTTATTACTGTTGTGCTAAGTCATAGCATTTCTGCTGCTTTTCAGTATTTGTGCTAAATACAGCATTTCTGCTAAATCATACTATTTCTGCTATTTCATAAGATTTGTACTAAATATAGTGTTTCTGCCAAATATAGTATTTCTGCTTAATTATAGTATTTCTGCCATTTTATAGTATTTGTGCTAAAACATAGTATTTCTACTAAATGTAGTATTTATGCTTAATCATACTATTTGTATATATTTCTGCCAGGTCCCCAGGCAGCTAATCCTCTGTGAGGACTCATACATATAAAATTTACATATCAGGGCCTGCACGGCTTCCCAGCCAGCCAATCATATCTGAGGTCTGCCCTTTCTTCTCTCGTCATATCTCAGCGACAGATGTACAAAGAGCAATGCAAATCACAGTCAAAGTACACGAAAGTACGCTGATTCACCCAGTACAAAATTATGCTTCTAGTCCACCTAGTTTTTGAGTTACACGACGTTTTGTAACTCCAAAACGCAGCGCTCTTTGCCTCACACCGCGATCTAATTCTGACTGCTCATCACCTCAGATTCTTCTTAACACTCCATGGCACAAATACTCTTCCCTTTAGGCTCTGTGAATGTGTGTGTGTATCAATATTTCTCCCATTTTAAAGTATTACTCCTCTATAATTGGATTTCTCTTAAATCAAAGTACTTTTACTACATCTTAGTACTTCTGCTCAATCATAGTATTTCTGCTAAATCATAGTATTTTTGCCAAATCATGGTTTTGTGCCAAATCATCAGAATCGTGTTTATTGGCCAAGTATATGTGCAGACAAATACAAGGAATTTGGTTCCGGTAGATGGTGGCTCTCGAGCACAGCAATGTAAATCACACACACACACACACACACACACACACACACACACACACACACACACACACGCACACACACACACACGTATCTATATATACATTACACATGCATACATACATACACAAAGCTGTGTAAACCAACTATAAAAACTAATCTAAGCGTATATACATAAAATACAGAAATGAAATGAGGTGGAATGAATACTACAGAATGTACATAAGGTGCAGTTGCAGTCTGGCAGTGGGAGGAGTGTGACAGTTCAACTGTTTAGAAGGGAGATGGTGAGGGAAAGAAACTATTCCTGTGTCGGGTGGTCCTGGTCTGCAGGCTTCTGTACCGTCTGCCAGAGGGCAGCAGATCAAAAAGTCTGTGTCCAGGGTGTGAGGGGTCTGTGATGATTTTCCCTGCCCGTTTCCTGGTTCTTGAGAGGTACAGATCCTGGATGGAGGGCAGGGGCGCCGATGATCCTTTCTGCTGCCCGTACAGTCCGCTGCAGTCTGCACCTGTCCTGTTTAGTGGCTGCACCATACCAGACTGTGATGGAGGAGCACAGGACAGACTCAATGACTGCAGTGTAGAACTGGATCAGCAGCTCCTGTGGAAGACTGTACTTCCCCAGTTGTCTCAGGAAGTACATCCTCTGCTGGGTCTTTTGAGGATGGAGTTGATGTTGGTCTCCCACTTCAGGTCCTGGGAGATGGTGGTACCCAGCAACTTGAAGATCTCCACAGTCGACACAGGGCTGTCTGATATGATGAGGGGGCAGAGTTGAGGGATGTCTCCTGAAGTCCACTGTCATCTCTACAGTTTTAAGAGTGTTCAGCTCCAGATTGTGCTGACTGCAACAGAGTACCAGCCGCTCAACTCATCATAACATTTGTGTTATGTTATAGTATTACTACTAAGTGGAGGAATTTCTGTCATGTTACAGTATATGTGCTGATTACAGTATTTCTGCCAAATATAGTATTTCTGATTAATTATAGTTTTCTACCAAATCATATTACAGTATTTTTGCTTTTTATACCATTTTATAGGATTTTATATTGCTTAATATAGTATTTCTGCTTTTTATAGGATTTGTGCTTAATAATACAGTATTTCTGCTAAATGTAGTATTTATGCTTAATCACACTATTACTATATATTTCTGCCAAGCTTCCCAGCCAGCCAATCATATCTGAGGTCTGCCGTTTCTTCTCTCGTCATATCTCAGCGACGGATGTACAAAAGAGTAATGAAAATCGCAGTCAAAGTACACCAAAGTCTGCTGATTCACCCAGTACAAAATTATGCTTCTAGTCCACCTAGTTTTGGAGTTACACGACGTTTTGTAACTCAAAAAGCAGCTCTCTTGTCTCTCACCGCGATCTAATTCTGACTGCTCATCACCCCGTTTCCCAAGAGCTCACTGTCTTTCCCAGTGGCGCAGCTGGTAAAGAAATTATAGCCATTTGTTTGAGAGGAGTCCTCACTATGAAAAATAGACTGCACAAATCCTGTCTCTGTGCTGCGTGTGTCAAAACAGGTGCACCTGTTTTGGCGGGGAAAAAAGTACATAGCCTTTCTGATTGGTGGATTCAAATTAAGCAGCTCCAGGCTTTTTGACCCACCTAGAAACATACAGGAAACACTGTATGTACAGCCCCTGTTTGTTCACTTGCTTCTGCTGCTGCTGTGTGTGTGTGTGTGTGTGTGTGTGTGTGTGTGTGTGTGTGTGTGTGTGTCTGTGACTGAGACAGAGAGAGAGAGAGAGCCTTTTTATGGGTGTATCTTATTGTGTGATTTAAAATCAATATATTTACACTGGTTGATTGAATTGGATCCTGTGTGTGTCTCTGTGCATGTGTGTTTCCATATATGGGGCGATCGTGGCTCAAAAGTTGGGAGTTCGCCTTGTAATCGGAAGGTTACCGGTTCGAGGCCGGCTCGGACAGTCTCGGTCGTTGTGTCTTTGGGCAAGACACTTCACTCGTTGTCTACTGGTGGTGGTCAGAGGGCCGGTGGCGCCAGTGTCCAGCAGCCTCGCCTCTGTCAGTGCGCCCCAGGGTGGCTGTGGCTACAATGTAGCTTGCCATCACCAGTGTGTGAATGGGTGAATGACTGGATATGTAAAGAGCTTTGGGATCCTTAGGGACCATAAAAGCGCTATATAAATACAGGCCATTTACCATGTCCATATTTGTAATTGTGCAAGTTATTACTATTATGCTAAATTACAGTATTTCTGCTACTTTTCGGTGTTTGTGCTAAATACAGTATTTCTGCTAAATCTTAGTATTATTGCTTAATCATATTATTTGAGCAAAATCATAGTATTTGAGCATATTCTTTCTATTTGTGCCATAGCATAATATATTTGCTGAATTACAGCATTTCTGCTATGTTGTAGTATTTGTCCTAAATCACAGTATTTGTGCAATGTTTAGGTATTTTTGTTTAAATAAAGTATCTATGTAATCTTGTACCATGTTTGCTAAAATCCTGTATTTCTGAAAAGTTATCTTGTTTCTGCTAAGTTACAATATTTATTCTAATTTCTGCTGCTAAGTTCTGCTATGTTATTGTATTTCTGCCAAGTATTATATTTTCTTTACGTTATTGCAGTTCTGCTAAGTAATTACATTTTGCTAAGTTCTTATGCTTCTGCAAACGTTATTACAATTTTTGCAAAGGTTTTACAATTTCTGCAACTTTTCAGCTTTTTCAGCTAGTTTCAGCTGACAGCTTCAGCATTACAGCATCCACACTGCATTTTCGCAGGGAAATGCAAATTTTTCTAGTTCTTTATTGTGTGGATGCTTTAAGCATCCACACTATTGAGTTCCTGTTTCTCTTTATTCTTTATACTTTATTATTATTATTCTAGTTGCCACTTTTTCACTTTTTTGGCACTTAACTTCTTCCACAATTTTCAGCCGATTTTCACCGTTCAAATTTTAAACTATTCTGCTATTTCTGCTAATGATCGCTATATCTTTTGGTGTTTATTACTGTTATACTTTTTAAAATATTCCACTTTTTCCTTTAATTTGTCCCATTGAAATGAATGGGAAACTTCTGCAATTCTGCTAAATTTTGCTTGTTTTGAAACTTAACTACTTTTTCCTACTTTCACGTAGAACAACCATTCAAACTTTAAAATGTTCTCAAATTATTGGGCTATTCAGGAATAAATCAGATTTTCAAATCTTTTACCGTTTTATTTTATGCCTCTTAAAGTTTTGAGTTGCAAAATTGTGATTTTCAGAAAATACATGCGTTGTTATGGTTGCTATGCACTTGGCTTCCAGTGTGCCACTGTAGGTTTCGCAGTCTTCTCTTCATGTCCGAACAACTTCTTGCTACTTGCTCAATTTTCACTCAACTTCCACAAATTATACATCAAAACGTAGGTATTTTGCTGGCTTTCCGAAAATGTCACCATCATTGTTGTGAGACTTATAGAATTTTGGCAAATCTCCTCAGACCAACACAAAGTCTCAAAACTCTCCATAGAAAGTCAATGGAGAGCTTGTTCAAAATCACAGCTTGATTTCTGTAATGAGAGGCATATTCGAATCGTCATATCTCCTTCACGAGCGAAGTTAAAACATGAGGCTTGTCCCAGTATATCTTCAGACACTCCTGACGCTCACAATTCAAAAATTTCTTTCTCACCTATTACCGTTCTGAAATGAGTTAGACTTGTTTGAGGGTAGGAAATTCGTCCTTCGCTCAGATTTCTTCAGATTTCAAACTCTGGAAATGATCCACTTTTTCTCTCGTCATATCTTTTTGATAGATTTCCACAGAGACCTGAAAATTTCCATGACTGTTCACCAAAGCCTGCTGTCTCTTACGGTGAAAGAATGATATCGATACTCAAATAGATTTAGAGTTAGAAAGCGTTGTTTGAGGGCAAGTCAAGGCAGATTTTGCTTGCTCTACTCAGTTATGGTGCATTAAGTCAAATATCTTCAATAATTCATATTTTAATGATAAATTGTCAACACTTTAAGATTCCCCATCTCTTCTGAACAAAAGCGGTGTAAGAATGACTGTTCTAGCCCCTACGGTTAGAAATTATGGCCATTTGTTTGAGAGGAATCCTCACTATGAGAAATTCACTGCAGAAATCCTGTCTCTGTGCTCTGTGTGTAAAACGGCTGCACCTGTTTTGGCGGGAAAAAGTACACAGCCTCTCTGATTGGTGGATTCAAATTTAGCAGCTCCCAGGCTGCTTGACTGACCTAGAAACTTGATTTTCTCTCCTGTGTGTGTGTGTGTGTGTGTGTGTGTGTGTGTGTGTGTGTGTGTGTGTGAGACAGAGAGAGAGAGAGAGAGAGAGAGAGTTTTTATGGGAGCATCTTATTATATGATTTAAATTCAATATATTTAGACTGGTTGACTGAATTTGATCCTGTGTGTGTCTCTCTGTGCTTGTGGGACTTTTTGCAGCTGTCCATTTTGCTTTTCCAATTTTCTATTTAAGTTATTACTATTGTGCTAAGTCATAGCATTTGTGCTGCTTTTCAGTATTTGTGCTAAATACAGCATTTCTGCTAAATCATACTATTTCTGCTATTTTATAAGATTTGTGCTAAATACAGCATTTGTGCTAAATCATACTATTTCTGCTATTTTATAGGATTTGTACTTAATATAATATTTATGCTTAATTATAGTATTTCTGCCATTTTATAGTATTTGTGCTAAAACATAGTATTTCTACTAAGCGCAGTATTTCTGGGTAATCATAGTATTTCTATGTATTCCTGCCAGCTCCTCAGGAAGCCAATCCTCTGTGAGGACTGTAATTTTCAAATTGACATATCAAGTCATGCACGGCTTCCCAGCCAGCCAATCATATCTGAGTCCTGGCACATTCAAATTTGCATATTGGGACCTTCATGGCTTCCCAGCCAGCCAATCATATCTGAGTCCTGGCACATTTAAATTTGCATATTGGGACCTTCATGGCTTCTAAGCCCACCAATCATCTATGTCATATATCTCTAATATTTCATATTTTTATTTTAAATGGTCAGCATTTCAAGATTCCCCATGTCTTCTGAATAAAATGGTCTAAGAATGACTGTTTTAGCCCCTACGGTTAGAAATTTATGGCTGTTTGTTTGGGAATTCTCACTATGAGAAATAGACTGCAAAAAATCCTGTCTCTCTCTGTGCTGCGTGTGTAAAGCCTGCCTGCACTTAGTGCACCAGTTTTGGCGGGAAAAAGTACACAGCCTCTCTGATTGGTGGATTCAAATTTAGCAGCTCCCAGGCTGCTTGACTGACCTAGAAACTTGATTTTCTCTCCCTGTGTGTGTGTGTGTGTGTGTGTGTGTGTGTGTGTGTGTGAAACAGAGAGAGAGAGAGAGAGGCGAGAGAGAGTTTTTATGGGAGCATCTTATTGTATGATTTAAATTCAATATATTTAGACTGGTTGACTGAATTTGATCCTGTGTGTGTCTCTCTGTGCTTGTGGGACTTTTGCAGCTGTCCATTTGCTTTTCCAATTTTTCTATTTAAGTTATTACTATTGTGCTAAGTCATAGCATGTGTGCTGCTTTTCAGTATTTGTGCTAAATACAGCATTTCTGCTAAATCATACTATTTCTGCTATTTTATAGGATTTGTACTTAATATAATATTTATGCTTAATTATAGTATTTCTGCCATTTATAGTATTTGTGCTAAAACATAGTATTTCTACTAAATGCATTTCTGGGTATATTTCTGGGTAATCATTGTATTTCTATATATTTCTGCCAGGTCCCAGGAGTCAGTCCTCTGTAAGGACTGTAATTTTCAAATTGACATATCAAGTCATGCGGCTTCCCAGCCAGCCAATCATATCTGAGTCCTGGCACATTCAAATTTGCATATTGGGGCATTCATGGCTTCCCAGCCAGCCAATCATATCTGAGTCCTGGCACATTCAAATTTGCATATTGTTACCTTCATGGCTTCCCAGCCAGCCAATCATATCTGAGTCCTGGCACATTCAAATTTGCATATTGTTGCCTTCATGGCTTCCCAGCCAGCCAATCATATCTGAGTCCTGGCACATTTAAATTTGCATATTGGGACCTTCGTGGCTTCTAAGCCCACCAATCATCTATGTCATATATCTCTAATATTTCATATTTTTATTTTAAGCGGTCAGCATTTCAAGATTCCCTATGTCTTCTGAATTAAATGGTCTAAGAATGACTGTTTTAGCCCCTACGGTTAGGAATTTATGGCTGTTTGTTTGAGGGAGTCCTCACTATGAGAAATAGACTGCAAAAATCCTCTCTCTCTGTGCTGCATGTGTAAAAGCCTGCACTTGGTGCACCAGTTTTGGCGGGGAAAAAGCACACAACCTCTCTGATTGGTGGATTCAAATTGAGAAGCTCACAGCTGTTTGACTGACCTAGAAACATGCTGTTAACAGCCCCTGTTCACTTGCTGCTGCTGCTGCTGCTGCTGTGTGTGTGTGTGTGTGTGTGTGTGTGTGTGTGTGTGTGTGTGTGTGTGTGTGTGTGTGTGTGTGTGTGTGAGAGAGAGAGAGAGGGACAGAGAGAGAGAGAGAGAGAGAGAAAGAAAGACACACACAAAGACCTTTTTAGGGCAGCATCTCATTGGTGGATAAAAATATAATATATTCAGACTGGTTGACTGGCATAAACCCTGTTTGTGTGTGTCTCTCACTGTACATTTGTGTATCCATATTTGATTTTTGTGTATTTGGTGATTTGTGTATCCATATTTGATTTTGTGTATCTGTTGGCTGTTCTTTTTTTTTTCTAAATGTATTTTTATTTTATTTTTTCACAGGTGAACAAAATTAGTTTTGAGCGAACTTAACCATGTTCCTTTTTATTCAGCTTATCATTTTACCTTTCCAGTATTTTCACTTAAGTTATTACTATTCTGCTCAATCATAGTATCTGTTCTAAATCATCGTTATTAAGCTATATTGTAGGATTTCAGCTAAATCATAGTATTTCTACTATATTATATTTTCTTTCTAAATATAGCATTTCTGCTATAGAATAGTGTTTCTGCTATATTATAATATTTGTGCTAAAATGGAGTATTTTTGCTAAAACATAGTATTTATATAAAATTACAATATTCATAGTATATTACAGTGTCTCTGGTAAATCACAGCATTTCTGCTATGTTGTACTGTTTTCTAAATCATAGTATTTCTGTAATGTTTAAGAATGTTTAGCTAAATATATTCTTTCTGTTATCTTATACTATTTCTCCTAAATTCTTGTATTTTTGAGAAGTTATCATGTTTCTGGTAAGTTACAATATTTCTGCTAAGTTCTGCTATGCTATTGTATTTCTGCCAAGTATTATGTTTCCTCTAAGATATTACAGTTCTGCTAAGTTAATACATTTTAGCAAAGTTCCTTTGCTTCTGCAAAGTTTTTACAATTTCTGCAACTTTTCAGCTTTTCAGCTATTTTCAGCAGATAGCTTCAGCTTTAAGCATCCACACTGCATTTTCAAGAGGAAATGCAAATTTTTCTAGTTATTATTCTAGTTGCTACTTTTTGTACATTTTTTTTGGCATAACTACTTCCACAATTTTCAGCCGATTTTCACCGTTCAAATTTTAAACTATTCTGCTATTTCTGCTAATAATGCGCTATATCTTTTGGTATTTTTTGCTGTTATACTTTTTAAAATATTAAGCTTTTTATGCAATTTTTTGTCCCATTGAAATGAATGGAAAACTTCCAAAATTCTGCTAAAACTTGCTTGTTTTGAAACTTAACTACTTTTTCCTACTTTCACGTAGAACAACCATTCAAACTTTAAAATGTTCTCAAATTATTGGGCTATTCAGGAATAAATCAGCTTTTTCAAATCTTTTACCGTTTTACTTTTATGCCTCTTAAAGTTTTGAGTTGCAAAATTGTGATTTTCACAAAATACATGCGTTGTTATGGTTGCTATGCACTTGGCTTCCAGTGTGCCACTGTAGGTTTCATGATCTTCTCTTCATGTCCGAACAACTTCTTGCTACTTGCTCAATTTTCACTCAACTTCCACAAATTATACATCAAAACGTAGGTATTTTTGCTGGCTTTCAGAAAATGTCACTATCATGGTTGTGAGATTTATAGAATTTTGGCAAATCTCCTCAGACCAACACAAAGTCAGAAAACTCTCCATAGAAAGTCAATGGAGAGTTTGTTCAAAATCACCGCTTGATTTCTGTAATGAGAGGCATATTCGAATCGTCATATCTCCTTAACGAAGCAAAGTTACGACATGAGGCTTGTCCCCGTATATCTTCAGACACTCCTGACGCTCACAATTCAAGAATTTGTTTCTCACCTATTACCATTCTGAAATGAGTTAGACTTGTTTGAGGGTAGGAAATTCATCCTTCGCTCAGATTTCTTCAGATTTCAAACTCTGGAAATGAACCACTTTTTCTCTCGTCATAACTTTTTGTTGGATTTCCACAGAGACCTGAAAATTTCCATGACTGTTCACCAAAGCCTGCTGTCTCTTACGGTGAAAGAATGATATTGATACTCCAAATAGATTTAGAGTTAGAATGCATTGTTTGAGGGCAAGTCAAGGCAGATTTCGCTTGCCTCTACTCAGTTATGGTGCATTAGAAGTCAAATATCTTCAATAATTCATATTTTAATGATAAATTGTCAACACTTTAAGATTCCCCATCTCTTCTGAACAAAACAGTGTAAGAATGACTGTTCTAGCCCCTACGGTTAGGAAATTATGGCCATTTGTTTGAGAGGAATCCTCACTATGAGAAATACACTGCAGAAATCCTGTCTCTGTGCTCTGTGTGTGTAAAACGGCTGCACCTGTTTTGGCGGGAAAAAGTACACAGCCTCTCTGATTGGTGGATTCAAATTTAGCAGCTCCCAGGCTGCTTGACTGACCTAGAAACTTGATTTTCTCTCCCTGTGTGTGTGTGTGTGTGTGTGTGTGTGTGTGTGAGAGAGAGAGAGAGAGAGAGAGAGAGGCGAGAGAGTTTTTATGGGAGCATCTTATTGTATGATTTAAATTCAATATATTTAGACTGGTTGACTGAATTTGATCCTGTGTGTGTCTCTCTGTGCTTGTGGGACTTTTGCAGCTGTCCATTTTGCTTTTCAATTTTTTCTATTTAAGTTATTACTATTGTGCTAAGTCATAGCATTTGTGCTGCTTTTCAGTATTTGTGCTAAATACAGCATTTCTGCTAAATCATACTATTTCTGCTATTTTATAAGATTTGTGCTAAATACAGCATTTGTGCTAAATCATACTATTTCTGCTATTTTATAGGATTTGTACTTAATATAATATTTCTGCTTAATTATAGTATTTCTGCCATTTTATAGTATTTGTGCTAAAACATAGTATTTCTACTAAATGCAGGATTTCTGGGTAATCATTGTATTTCTATATATTTCTGCCAGGTCCCCAGGGAGTCAGTCCTAATATTCAAATTTACATATCAGGACCTGGGACGGCTTCCCAGCCAGCCAATCATATCTGAGTCCTGGCACACTCAAATTTGCATATTGGGACCTTCATGGCTTCTCAGCCAGCCAATCATATCTGAGTCCTGGCACATTTAAATTTGCATATTGGGGCATTCATGGCTTCCCACCCAGCCAATCATATCTGAGTCCTGGCACATTCAAATTTGCATATTGTTGCCTTCATGGCTTCCCAGCCAGCCAATCATATCTGAGTCCTGGCACATTCAAATTTGCATATTGGGACCTTCATGGCTTCTCAGCCAGCCAATCATATCTGAGTCCTGGCACATTCAAATTTGCATATTGGGACCATCATGGCTTCCCAGCCAGCCAATCATATCTGAGTCCTGGCACATTTAAATTTGCATATTGGGACCTTCGTGGCTTCTAAGCCCACCAATCATCTATGTCATATATCTCTAATATTTCATATTTTTATTTTAAATGGTCAGCATTTCAAGATTCCCCTATGTCTTCTGAATAAAATGGTCTAAGAATGACTGTTTTAGCCCCTACGGTTAGAAATTTATGGCTGTTTGTTTGAGGGGAATTCTCACTATGAGAAATAGACTGCAAAAATCCTGTCTCTCTCTGTGCTGCATGTGTAAAAGCCTGCACTTAGTGAACCAGTTTTGGCGGGAAAAAGCACACAGCCTCTCTGATTGGTGGATTCAAATTGAGAAGCTCACAGCTGTTTGACTGACCTAGAAACATGCTGTTAACAGCCCCTGTTCACTTGCTGATGCTGCTGTCTGTCTGTCTGTCTGTCATTTAACTTCAATATATTTAGACTGGTTGACTGAATTGGATCTTGTGTTTGTCTCTCTCTGTGCATGTGTGTTTCCATATGTGTCCATATTTATGATTGTGTGGCTGTTATATATTTTGTTTTTCCGATTTTTTCTTTTAACAAGTATATTTGAGGGACCCTCAGCATGTTCAGCATTTTTCAGCTGTCCATTTTGCTTTTCAATTTTTCTGTTTAAGTTATTACTATTGTGCTAAATCATAGCATTTCTGCTGTTTTATAAGATTTTGTGCTAAATATAGTATTTCTGATTAATTATAGTTTTTCTACCAAATCATAGTACAGTATTTTTGCTTTTATAGGATTTTATAGGATATTTATGTTGTAATGTAGTATTTCCACTTTTATGGGATTTTGCTTAATATAGTACTTCTGCTTATTATAGGATTTGTGCTTAATATAGTATTTCTGCTAAATGTAGTATTTATGCTTAATCATAGTATTTCTATATATTTCTGCCAGGTCCCCAGGCAGCCAATCCTCTAATGAGGACTGAGGCATTCAAATTTACATATCAGGGCCTGCATGGCTTCCCAGCCAGCCAATCATATCTGAGGATGAGACATTCAAATTTACAAATCAGGGTCTGGACGGCTTCCCAGCTAGCCAATCATATCTGAGGTCTGCCCTTTCTTCTCTCGTCATATCTCAGCGACAGATGTACAAAAGAGCAATACAAATCACAGTCAAAGTACACCAAAGTACGCTGATTCACCCAGTACAAAATTATGCTTCTAGTCCACCAAGTTTTTGAGTTACACGACGTTTTATAACTCAAAAAGCGGCGTTTTTTCGCCTCTCACCGCAATCTAATTCTGACTGCTCATCACCCTGTTTTTCCAGGCGCTCGCTCTCTTTTCCCAATTCTGCAAACATTTATGATTTAGCAGCTTTTCTAATATGGACCTCAGATTCTTCTTAACACTCCATGGCACAAATACTCTTCCCTTTAGGCTCTGTGTATGTGTGTGTATCAATATTTCTCCCATTTTAAAGTATTACTCCTCCATAATTGTATTTCTGTTAAATCAAAGTACTTTTACTACATCTTAGTACTTCTGCTCAATCATAGTATTTCTGCAAATCATAGTATTTCTACTATATTATATTTTCTTTCTAAATATAGCATTTCTGCTATATAATTTATATCTGCTATGTTGTAGAGTTGCCAAGTCTTATGTTTCCTCTAAGATATTACAGTTCTGCTAAGTTACTACATTTTAGCAAAGTTCCTTTGCTTCTGCAAAGTTTTTACAATTTCTGCAACTTTTCAGCTTTTTCAGCTAGTTTCAGCAGACACCTTCAGCTTTAAAGCATCCACACTGCATTTTCGCAGGAAATGCAGATTTTTCTAGTTATTATTCTAGTTGCCACTTTTTCACTTTTTTTGGCACTTAACTACTTCCACAATTTTCAGCCGATTTTCACCGTTCAAATTTTAAACTATTCTGCTATTTCTACTAATGCTCGCTATATCTTTTGGTGTTTATTACTATTATACTTTTAAAATATTCCACTTTTTTCCTTTAATTTGTCCCATTGAAATGAATGGGAAACTTCTGCAATTCTGCTAAATTTTGCTTTGTTTTGAAACTTAACTACTTTTTCCTACTTTCACGTAGAACAACCATTCAAACTTTAAAATGTTCTAAAATTATTGGGCTATTCATTAATGATTCAGCTTTTTCATATCTGTTACCATTTTCATCCTATCCTCTTTAAGTTTTGAGTTGCAAAATTGTGATTTTTCACAAAATACATGCGTTGTTATGGTTGCTATGCAGTTGGTTCTAAGTGAGCCACTGTACCTTTGGCAATTTTCTCTTCATGTCCGAACAACTTCTTGCTACTTGATTAATTTTCACTCAACTCCCACAAATTATACATCAAAACGTAGGTATTTTTGCTGGCTTTCAGAAAATGTCACTATCATTGTTGTGGGATTTATAGAATTTTGGCAAATCTCCTCAGACCAACACAAAGTCGGAAAACTCTCCATAGAAAGTCAATGGAGAGTTTGTTCAAAATCACCGCTTGATTTCTGTAATGAGAGGCATTTTCGAATCGTCATAACTCCTTAACGAAGCGAAGTTAAAACATAAGGCTTGTCCCAGTATATCTTCAGACACTCCCGACGCTCACAATTCAAGAATTTCTTTCTCGACTATTACCGTTCTGAAATGAGTTAGACTTGTTTGAGGGTAGGAAATTCGTCCTTCGCTCAGATTTCTTCAGATTTCAAACTCTGGAAATGAACCACTTTTTTTCTCTCGTCATATCTTTTGATGGATTTCCACAAAGACCTGAAAATTTCCATGACTGTTCACCAAAGCCTGCTGTCTCTTACGGTGAAAGAATGATATTGATACTCCAAATAGATTTAGAGTTAGAAAGCATTGTTTGAGGGCAAGTCAAGGCAGTTTTTCTTTGCTCTACTCAGTTATGGTGCATTAGAAGTCAAATATCTTTAATAATTCATATTTTAATGATAAATTGTCAACACTTTAAGATTCCCCATCTCTTCTGAACAAAGCGGTGTAAGAATGACCGTTCTAGCCCCTACGGTTAGGAAATTATGGTCATTTGTTTGAGGGGAGTCGTCATTATGAGAAATAGACTGCAAAAATCCTGTGTCTCTCTGTGCTGCGTGCACCTGTTTTGGCGGGAAAAAGTGCACAGGCTCTCTGATTGGTGGATTCAAATTCAGCAGCTCCCAGGCTGCTTGACTGAGCTAGAAACTTACTTCTCTCTGTGTGTGTGTCTGTGTGTGTGTGTGTGTGTGACAGAGAGCGAGAGAGAGAGAGAGAGAGAGAGAGCCTTTTTATGGGATAATCTCATTGTAAGATTCAAATTCAATATATTTAGACTGGTTGACTGAATTGGATCTTGTGTGTGTGTGTGTGTGTGTGTGTGTGTGTGTGACAGAGAGAGAGAGAGAGAGAGCCTTTTTATGGGATGATCTCATTGTAAGATTCAAATTCAATATATTTAGAATGGTTGACTGAATTGGATTGTGTGTGTGTGTGTGTGTGTGTGTGTGTGTGTTTGTGTGACAGAGAGAGAGAGAGAGAGAGAGAGAGAAAGCGAAAGCCTTTTTATGGGATGATCTCATTGTAAGATTCAAATTCAATATATTTAGACTGGTTGACTGAATTGGATCGTGTGTGTGTGTCTCTCTGTGCATGTGTGTTTTCATGTGTCCATATTTGTGATTGTGTGACTGTTATACTTTTTTTGCTGATTTTTTTCATTTAACAATGACATTTGAAGGATCCTTAGCATGTTCAGCATTTTTCAGCTGTCCATTTTGCTTTTCCAATTTTTCTGTTTAAGTTATTACTATTGTGCTAAATCATATTATTTCTGCTCTTTTATAGGATTTGTGCTAAATATAGTATTTCTGCCAAATATAGTATTTCTGAT
Source organism: Oreochromis aureus (assembly GCF_013358895.1). NCBI lineage: Eukaryota > Metazoa > Chordata > Actinopteri > Cichliformes > Cichlidae > Oreochromis > Oreochromis aureus. The sequence goes on from NC_052943.1 coordinate 31,920,782, forward strand.
TAATTATAGTTTTCTACCAAATCATAGTACAGTATTTTTTTTTTTTTAGGATTTTTATACGATATTTATATTGCTTAATATAGTATTTCTGCTTTTTATAGGATTTGTGCTTAATATAGTATTTTTGCTTTTTATACTATTTCTGCTAAATGTAGTATTTATGCTTAATCATACTATTTCTATATATTTTGCCAGGTCCTCTGTGAGGACTGAGACATTCAAATTTACGTATCAGGGCCTGCACGGCTTCCCAGCCAGCCAATCATATCTGAGGTCTGCCCTTTCTTCTCTCGTCATATCTCAGCGACAGATGTACAAAGAGCAATGCAAATCACAGTCAAAGTACACCAAAGTCCGCTGATTCACCCAGTATAAGAATTATGGTTCTAGTCCATCTAGTTTTTGAGTTACATGACGTTTTGTAACTCCAAAAAACGGCACTCTTTGCCTCTCACCGCGATCTAATTCTGACTGCTCATCACCCTGTTTTCCAGGCGCTCCTTCTCTTTCCCAGTGGCACAGTTTGTAATGACACAGGTCTACAACCCAAAGGTCGTGGGTTCAATTCCACCTTGGTCAACAACATTTTTTTACCTACAATTTACTACACTATCACAGACCACTAATTCATATTGATCATTTATTAAAATTCTGCAAACTTTTATGATTTTAGCAGCTTTTCTAATATGGACCTCAGATTCTTGTTAACACTCCATGGCACAAATACTGTTCCCTTTAGGCTCTGTGTATGTGTGTGTGTATCAATATTTCTCCCATTTTAAAGTATTACTCCTCCATAATTGTATTTCTGTTAAATCAAAGTACTTTTACTACATCTTAGTACTTCTGCTCAATCATAGTATTTTGCCAAATCATGGTTTTTGTGCCAAATCATGATATTTGTGTTATGTTATACTATTACTACTGAGTGGAGGAATTTCTGTCATGTTACAGTATATGTGCTGATTACAGTATTTCTGTATAATAGAATTTTGGCAAATCTCCTCAGACCAACACAAAGTCTGGAAACTCTGCATAGAAAGTCAATGGAGAGCTTGTTCAAAATCACCGCTGGATTTCTCTAATGAGAGGCATTTTCAAATCGTCATATCTCCTGAACGCAGCGAAGTTAAGACATGAGGCTTGTGCCAATATATCTTCAGACACTCCTGACGCTCACAATTCAAGAAATTCTTTCTCACCTATTACCATTTGGCCATGAATTGGGTTTGTTTGAGGGTAGGAAATTCGTCCCTCGCTCCGATTTCTTCAGATTTCAAACTCTGGAAATGAGGCAATTTTTTCTCTCGTCATATCTTTTTGATGGATTTCCAGAGAGACCTGAAAATTTCCATGACTGTTCACCAAAGCCTGCTGTCTCTTACGGTGAAAGAATGATATCGATACTCCAAATAGATTTAGAGTTACAAAGCTTTGTTTGAGGGCAAGTCAAGGCAGTTTTTGCTTCGCCTCTCCTCAGTTATGGTGCATTCCAAGTCAAATATCTTCAATAATTCATATTTTAATGATAAATTGTCAACACTTGAAGATTCCCCCATCTCTTCTGAACAAAACGGTGTAAGAATGACCGTTCTAGCCCCTACGGTTGGGAAATTATGGTCATTTGTTTGAGGGGAGTCGTCATTATGAGAAATAGACTGCAAAAATCCTGTGTCTCTCTGTGCTGCGTGCACCTGTTTTGACGGGAAAAACTGCACAGGCTCTCTGATTGGTGGATTCAAATTCAGCAGCTCCCAGGCTGCTTGACTGAGCTAGAAACTTACTTCTCTCTCCCTGTGTGTGTGTGTGTGTGTGTGTGTGACAGAGAGAGAGAGAGAGAGAGGGCGAGAGAGAGTTTTTATGGGAGCATCTTATTGTATGATTTAAATTCAATATATTTAGACTGGTTGACTGAATTTGATCCTGTGTGTCTCTCTGTGCTTGTGTGTTTCCATATGTGTCCATATTTGTGATTGTGTGACTGTTATACTTTTTTTTGCTGATTTTTTTTTCATTTAACAATTACATTTGAAGGACCCTAAGCATGTTCAGCATTTTTTCAGCTGTTCATTTTGCTTTTCCAATTTTTCTATTTAAGTTATTACTATTGTGCTAAGTCATAGCATTTCTGCTGCTTTTCAGTATTTGTGCTAAATACAGCATTTCTGCTAAATCATACTATTTGTGCTATTTTATAAGATTTGTGCTAAATACTGCATTTGTGCTAAATCATACTATGTCTGCTATTTTATAGGATTTGTACTTAATATAGTATTTCTGCTTAATTATAGTATTTCTGCCATTTTATAGTATTTGTGCTAAAACATATTATTTCTACTAAATGCAGTGTTTCTGGGTAATCATTGTATTTCTATATATTTCTGCCAGGTCCCCAGGGAGTCAGTCCTCTGTAAGGACTGTAATATTCAAATTTACATATCAGGACCTGGACGGCTTCCCAGCCAGCCAATCATATCTGAGGCCTGGCACATTCAAATTTGCATATTGGGGCCTTCATGGCTTCTAAGCCAACCAATCATCTATGTCATATATCTTTAATATTTCATATTTGTATTTTAAATGGTCAACATTTCAAGATTCCCCATGTCTTCTGAACAAAACGGTCTAAGAATGACTGTTTTAGCCCTTCTGTTAGGAATTTATGACTGTTTGTTTGAGGGAGTCCTGACTATGAGAAATAGACTGCAAAAATCCTGTCTCTCTCTGTGCTGCGTGTGTAAAAGCCTGCACTTGGTGCACCAGTTTTGGCGAGAAAAAGCACACAGCCTCTCTGATTGGTGGATTCAAATTGAGAAGCTCACAGCTGTTTTACTGACCTAGAAACATGCTGTTAACAGCCCCTGTTCACTTGCTGCTGCTGTGTGTGTGTGTGTGTGTGTGTGTGTGTGTGTGTGTGAGTGAGAGAGAGAGAGAGAGAGAGAAAGACATACACAAAGACCTTTTTTAGGGCAGCATCTCATTGGTGGATAAAAATATAATATATTCAGACTGGTTGACTGGCATAGACCTTGTGTGTTCGTCTCTCTCTGTACATTTGTGTATCCATATTTGATTGTCTGTGTATTTGGTGATTTGTGTATCCAGATTTGATTTTGTGTATCTGTTGGCTGTTTTTATTTTTTTTTTCTAAATGTATTTTTATTTTATTTTTTCACAGGTGAACAAAAATTAGTTTTGAGCGAACTTAACCATGTTCCTTTTTATTCAGCTTATCATTTTACCTTTCCAATATTTTCACTTAAGTTGTTACTATTCTGCTCAATCATATTATCTGTTCTAAATCATCGTTATTAAGCTATATTGTAGGATTTCTGCTAAATCATAGTATTTCTACTATATTATATATATTTTTTTCAAAATATAGCATTTCTGCTATAGAATAGTGTTTCTGCTATATTATAATATTTGTGCTAAACTGGAGTATTTTTGCTAAAACATAGTATTTATATAAAATTACAATATTCATAGTATATTACAGTGTCTCTGGTAAATCACAGCATTTCTGCAATGTTTAAGAATGTTTGGCTAAATATATTCTTTCTGTTATCTTATACTATTTCTCCTAAATTCTGGTATTTTTGACAAGTTATCATGTTTCTGGTAAGTTACAATATTTCTGCTAAGTTCTGCTATGCTATTGTATTTCTGCCAAGTATTATGTTTCCTCTAAGATATTACAGTTCTGGTAAGTTACTACATTTTAGCAAAGTTCCTTTGCTTCTGCAAAGTTCTTAGAATTTCTGCAACTTTTCAGCTTTTTCAGCTAGTTTCAGCAGACAGCTTCAGCTGTAAAGCATCCACACTGCATTTTCGCAGGAAATGCAAATTTTTCTAGTTATTATTATTCTCCATCTTCCGCCTAAATTTCGGCACGTATCACGCCCCGCAGTTTTGAGACAAGCTTAATATATGTTACCTCATTTTGTGCGGCCGGATCTGGAATGGTGTGCTATGACTTTTGGTGTTTATGAATTTTATAGTTTTTTAAATATTAATATTTTAGTGAAAATTTTCCCGCGCTCCTCTGCCGAACAGTTTTGACATTAGGGTTACATATGTTAGATCATTTTGTGCGGCTGGAGCTGGACTATTATGTTATGACTTTTGGTGTTTATGACTTTTATAGTTTTTTAAATATTAATATTTTAGTGCAAATTTAGGCCAATTCATCTTTTGGCGCCAAATAAACAGACTTCATTTGTGGTGTGTTGGCTCCATCTTTTGGTCCCATTGAAACAAATTTCAAACTTCATTTGTGGTGTGTTGGCTCTCTCTAGTGGTATGCCGGGAGTGGTACAGCCTGTCTACCCTTATTTTGATACCGTAATGACGACAATATCAATGGCGCGCACAGCCTCGCTGCTTTCAGGAACCATTGGAGGTTTTAAGGTTGCGCGAACCATTGAATAGCTACGGTAAACACAATGGCTTCTATGGTTGGTGGAAAACTCCATATCCCACAATTCATAGCACACCTCTGCCGAGTTAAACAATGGCGGACACGTCTTCGTTTTAAATGTCTTTTATTAGTGTTTCTAGGTCACAAAATAAACTTTTAAGATATTGTCAGGCGAGAATGTAGGTGTGTAAACTTCACATATCTGCTCGTTTTGTCAAAACATCCCATTATATATCTGACGATGTTGCCGGCTAACTAGCTAGCATGGCTAGCTAGCGCCGCTAGCGACCCTTCGAGCACCCGGGCTTGACTTCAGTGAGACTGCTGACCATCACCCGATCACTCGCCAACAGTCTGTGTCTTAGGTGAACTTATTTTTCGTTTATATGGGCCGATGATGCTGGTCGATGTGGAAAAAATAACTGAGTTGTTTGGTCTTGGCTAACGCGGAGCTACAACCGAGAGCAGCTATCCACCGGTGTGTGTCAGAAAGAACATGCGGGGAACGACACATACGAGGCGGTGAGGCGACCGCCGATCGACCGGTGGTAGATCGTGGATCAGGGAAACCTAAGGAGGAGCGTGAGGTGAACTGAATTTCAGGTAAGAAGTTATGAATTGCACTCTATTTGGGTCAGATATAAACCGAGTTTAGGTGTAGTTTATTTTCGTTGTGCTGACCTGTGTGCGCGCTAAGTTATTGACGTTGAACTTTATTTTATTCATAAGGGTTAATAATAATAATGGATTGGATTTATATAGCGCTTTTCAAGGCACCCAAAGCGCTTTAGTTGATAGAGTTGCCGTACAAAGGGAATTGTCCCACATTCAGAGAAAATATTACGATTTATTCTGTCGTTACGAAGCCTCCCGTGTGATTCTCTCGCCTGTTGCAACTTCAATCGTGAAACTGATCAACGATCGGCTTTTCGCTCTTGTTTATTGCACTAAACAACAGCAGCACGTTTAAGCTTGATCAGCTGTTGTTAGAATTCATTTGATTTTAATTTCTAGTATCAGCTGATGTTTGCTGGAGCCACAGCTGTACAGGGAGTGCAGAATTATTAGGCAAGTTGTATTTTTGAGGAATAATTTTATTATTGAACAACAACCATGTTCTCAATGAACCCAAAAAAATCATTAATATCAAAGCTGAATGTTTTTGGAAGTAGTTTTTAGTTTGTTTTTAGTTTTAGCTATTTTAGGGGGATATCTGTGTGTGCAGGTGACTATTACTGTGCATAATTATTAGGCAACTTAACAAAAAACAAATATATACCCATTTCAATTATTTATTTTTACCAGTGAAACCAATATAACATCTCCACATTCACAAATATACATTTCTGACATTCAAAAACAAAACAAAAACAAATCAGCGACCAATACAGCCACCTTTCTTTGCAAGGACACTCAAAAGCCTGCCATCCATGGATTCTGTCAGTGTTTTGATCTGTTCACCATCAACATTGCGTGCAGCAGCAACCACAGCCTCCCAGACACTGTTCAGAGAGGTGTACTGTTTTCCCTCCTTGTAAATCTCACATTTGATGATGGACCACAGGTTCTCAATGGGGTTCAGATCAGGTGAACAAGGAGGCCATGTCATTAGTTTTTCTTCTTTTATACCCTTTCTTGCCAGCCACGCTGTGGAGTACTTGGGCCGCGTGTGATGGAGCATTGTCCTGCATGAAAATCATGTTTTTTTTTGAAGGATGCAGACTTCTTCCTGTACCACTGCTTGAAGAAGGTGTCTTCCAGAAACTGGCAGTAGGACTGGGAGTTGAGCTTGACTCCATCCTCAACCCGAAAAGGCCCCACAAGCTCATCTTTGATGATACCAGCCCAAACCAGTACTCCACCTCCACCTTGCTGGCGTCTGAGTCGGACTGGAGCTCTCTGCCCTTTACCAATCCAGCCACGGGCCCATCCATCTGGCCCATCAAGACTCACTCTCATTTCATCAGTCCATAAAACCTTAGAAAAATCAGTCTTGAGATATTTCTTGGCCCAGTCTTGACTTTTCAGCTTGTGTGTCTTGTTAAGTGGTGGTCGTCTTTCAGCCTTTCTTACCTTGGCCATGTCTCTGAGTATTGCACACCTTGTGCTTTTGGGCACTCCAGTGATGTTGCAGCTCTGAAATATGGCCAAACTGGTGGCAAGTGGCATCTTGGCAGCTGCACGCTTGACTTTTCTCAGTTCATGGGCAGTTATTTTGCGCCTTGGTTTTTCCACACGCTTCTTGCGACCCTGTTGACTATTTTGAATGAAACGCTTGATTGTTCGATGATCACGCTTCAGAAGCTTTGCAATGTTAAGACTGCTGCATCCCTCTGCAAGATATCTCACTATTTTTGACTTTTCTGAGCCTGTCAAGTCCTTCTTTTGACCCATTTTGCCAAAGGAAAGGAAGTTGCCTAATAATTCTGCACACCTGATATAGGGTGTTGATGTCATTAGACCACACCCCTTCTCATTACAGAGATGCACATCACCTAATATGCTTAATTGGTAGTAGGCTTTCAAGCCTATACAGCTTGGAGTAAGACACCATGCATGAAGAGGATGATGTGGACAAAATACTCATTTGCCTAATAATTCTGCACTCCCTGTAGAAGCGGCTGGTCCAAACCAGGAGATGTCCTTACTGAATCATCAGAGCTGAACTGGTGATGGAGAAACAGGTTTACCTTTTAGGTGACATGAATGAGTTGAAGGGAAGTTATGAACTGTTTCTGAGAGATAAATAAACACCAAGCTCCTGTTTTTGTGTAGCTGACAGCTAGTAACTGTGCAGGGGCGGATCTAGCAAAGCTTTTGCCAGGGGGCCAGGTAGGGCATTAACAGGGAAAGGTGGACACAAAGTTATACTTTGATTTCTTACTCTCATATAAAATACTTAGCTTTTATTAAATAGTTATCTGAATCTTACAACCAAAGTTTGTATAATAATACACAAGATTGGCTGTAGACCATTGTTAATCATTCAGAACACTGTGTAAAAATAACAAAAAACAAAAAGTGAATGCAAAAGTGCATAAATATTTATTTTACGTGTTTGATGTGTGTGGCAGGGCGTGGTCTGCAGTGCCGCTGCAGGGGAGGAGGACCCACCTGAGCGGCACCTGCAATCACGCCTCTCGGGCGTAGTCTGTGCTCTCTCGGCTGTTTTTTTGGTGTGTGTCGGGCTGTGAGTTGAAAAGCTACAGCCGGCTGTTTGGGTACACCAACCATGTGTGAAAAGTGGTCCATAACGTAATGCTTCAAAGCGTGTTCATGCAAACATTGTCGGATCTGCCGTGGTACAATGGGACTTCTGCTCATGAACCTGTGTGCACAGCGTCTGCAAATCGGCGCTGTACGGTAACTTCATCTTTACACAAAACTGTAAGCTGTTATCTGTGAAGCGTGAGCGGTGTTTGTTTTTACCATAGTTCATGGTGGAGAATGGGTGCTCTTCTGAGTTTTGCTCTCTGTAGCTGTATGAATGGCAAACTACACTGAATAGCAGCGGCATAGGCACACTTAAAATTTCTTCTGAAATTTTCGCTTTCTAGTTAAAATTATCATTTCCATCCCTGCTCAAAGTCTAATTTAGTGACATTTGTTTTCTGAGTAATGGCCTAAAAAAAGAAAAGAAAGCACTGAACATTGATTTGTGAGTTCACATGTTGTCAAAAGGGGAAAAATCAAATGTCTTTTGTTGCTTTGATAGTTCTCATTATTTTTGGAGGCTTTACCTCTACCATTGGTTTATAAAAAATACCAGCCAAAGAAAAGTCCTAGGCAACTCTATGATAATCTGAAGCCATCTTAGTAAACACCTTCAGATGGTTCAAAATAACAAACTAAGGTCTACATCTAAATGAATGGCAGCTGCACTTTTAATGCTTATGAGTTTGCTGTAGAGAGAGGATTACATTTTTTTCGGTATTGGAAGATTTCTGATTTCTTCTTGTAGTCAGTTTGTCACCTGAGTTCTGTTAACTAATTAACTGCATTTGAGCAGACTTTGATTGTAATTAGATAACTAATCCGTGTGGAGAGCAAAAGAGGAATGACAGAGAGACATTCTGAATACAAGTACATTTAAAAAAGTGAAAAATAGCTAATTATGAGTCAGCCAGTGTAAATTATGGCCAGGATATTGAGTGCCTCTGCATCAAAAGTTTTTGATCAATATCATCTTCATTTTTGGTCATTTTTGGTGTTATTGTTGTAATTATAGAATTCATTGTTAGTCAGTGGTCCAAAAGGTACGGAGCCCCTCTGATGACATGGTCCAAAAAAAATTAATAAATTGTGGCCACAAAATACTACTTCGTGCCCTCGAAATACTTATTTGTGGCCACGAAATACTATTTCGAGGGCACGAAATAGGTATAACGTGCGCACGAAATGCCACGTTATACCCAATTTGTGCCCACAAATTAGCAACGAATTACGCATTTGTGGCAACGAAATAGATAACGTGCGCACATCATATTGATACAATTATTGTAAAAAAGTCCACCTGGCCGTGCCTCGAACTCTCCGTGAGATGCTCCTTGAGGCTGAAAGGGCCGAGCTGGTGCTCGCCTCTCAACCTAACCACCAGGTGACCGCCCCGAAACTATCCCCAAATCAGAGTTGCAGACTGTGACGGGGAGGTCGCGAAGATATCCCAGCTGCAGCCCTCGGTGCCCGAAGGCATCCTTGTCAACTGACTGACCGCTGATACCGGTGCGATGAGCCTGGCCAAGACCAGAACTACGCAGGGAAACGGGGGGGGTGGGGGGGGGGAGCGGTGTAGTGAGGGGATGACCACTCCAGCTTCCTGCTCCCCTCCAAGTATGATGCACGGTGGTGGGCCGAGTCGGGCAGATCAAAGGACTTGGTGTGCTTTCTGGAACGTCCGCTTGTGATGGGTTGGTCACCCACTGACACCCAGCTGATGAAGGTGCGGATCCAAGTGAAGGATCTGGAGCTGGTGCGTGACTTGTGGCTTGTTGACATCCAAAACCAGTGCATCATTGGCCTTGATATACTGACCCGCTGGGGGGCCTGCATTGACACCGTGAAGCTGACCATCACTCTTGGTGCAGAGACTCTGGCCCTCCAGTGCGGTCAAAAGCAGGGAACGGAGAGGACCAGAGTAAGACAAGCCGGGCTTCAGGCAGCTGCCGCTCAACAGACTTCGGACGCCGGTTGCTGTTGATCATCTCTACTCGCCTCAGCCCCAGCCTCTAGGCCCAATAAACCCCCTTCAACCGAGATAACCCAAGCTGTTGATGACCTGTGGCAGCGCAGCAGCGTAGGTCTCACCATTGATAAGCGCCAGCGATTGAGGTGCCTCCTGGAGGAGAACGTGGACATCTTTGCTGCCAGTGACAAAGACTGCAGGCAGACGGGGCTGATTCAGCACACCATCGACACCGCCTCTGCTCAACCCATCCGTCTGTGCCCACACCAGCTGCCCCTCTCGAAACGGCAGGTGGCGCAGGAAAAGATCCGTGAGATGGCTGCGGCTGGGGTGATCGAGCCGTCGGACAGCCCATGGGCAGCGCCCGTGGTCCAGGTGGGAAAGAAGGATGGCAGCCCGAGATTCTGTGTGGATTTTCGCCGTCTCAATGCGATCACCAACAAGGATTCGTATCTGCTTCCGCGGATAGATGAGGCCCTGGATTACATTGCCGGCTCCAGCTGGTTCAGCTCCCTCGGCCCCCGGTCAGGGCAAAGATCTCCTGCAGCTGTTGGTGCCTCGGTCGCAGGTGCTTGAGCTTGTCCACGGCTCGGTGGGGGCCGGCCACTATGGGAATGCCAAAACTGTCCACCGTCTCAGGGAACGGTTCTACTGCCTTCGTTGTCGATGAGATGTAGAACTTCATGTGCACTGCTGTGACACCTGCACGGCACAGAAGGGCCCAACTCAACACTCCACTGCCCCCCTGCAGCAGTACTTGGTGGAGCGAGTGGGAGTGGACATCCTAGGGCCTTTCCCCGTCACCGAGTCAGGGAACTGGTATGTGTTGTTGGCCATGGACTATTTCACGAACTGGCCGGAGGCCTACATGGTGCCGGACCAGAGTGCGACCACGACGGCGGAGGAACTTGTGGAGGAGATGTTCACCCGTTTTGGGGTCCCGGCTGAGCTCCACAGTGACCAAGGACCTAACTTAGAATCGAAGGCAGGGCTCTAGAGTGCGACCAATTTGGTCGCAAATGCGACCAAATTTTTCAGTGGTGCGACTAAAAAAAGAATATTTGGTCGCACCGGTGCGACCAAATATTTTCGGGTAACAAAAAAAAAAAAATCTCTGCAACTCTCCGTGTGGTCAACAACAGACACACATTATGCCCCTATCGTGGACTAAACCAATCAGAGATAGTCAGGGGCGGGACCTCTTTGACTGGCCGTGGTCCAGTTGAAAGTGCAGGTGGACAGACGAGGTGAGTAGCTTGAATAAAGCGATATCAATTCATTAACGGATTCCACACAAAGACGTAAATACAGAGCGGACCCGACGCATCAGAATCAGCTTTGTCTTTCTCGGCTTTCTCACCCCACGGCCCGAACATGGACACGCTGTCGGAGCTTAGCGATTCTGATGCGTCGGGTCCGCGCTGTGTTTCCGTCTTTTTTGCGCTAGATTCTGAGCTGCAGGTTTTGTCTCTCCAACAAAAATTCGCCGAGCCAGCAGCAAAAGAAGCAGCAAACTGCGCTTCACATTTGATCAATGTCGTCATGAATTCCCTCTTACTTTTGCTGTTTTGCTTCCACCATGATAAAAATCACACTTCATGCACAGCTCTCTCTCTCCCTCTCTCTCTCTCTGTACTTCAAGAACAGTTTCCCGTCTCAAATCTCTGTTTTCTGCATTATTCATTCGCTTATTACCCACCAGTCTACCGTTGTTTACAGCGCTGTCGGCCGCTGTCTTTTTCTTTTCTTTTCTTTTTTCACTTAAATGACCTCGGACAAGAAAGCCTAATTTCTGCTGTTCAATACTGAAGAAATTTAAACTTCTTAAAATTATGTGAAATTGCAGAATATTGCAGAATATTTTTAAGGTTATCTGCTATAAAACGCCAGACCAGGAAAATCTCCTTCATGTTTTTCTGTGTTTTATTCTCAGTTACTTTGACACAAAGGCATCTGTTGTGATGTTCACAATTCTGATGAAGTCTCATGTGTATCAGTACTGATAAATGATCAGAATTATAATATTTCTGACTGTCTGAGGCTAAATTGAATCGAATCAGGACTTTGAGAACCGGAATCGAATGGATTATAGAAATCAGTGATGATACCCAGTCCTAGTGAGCAGCCTAGGCCCGACAGAAGTGGATGTAGCTGTGGGTAATAAGAAAAGATGAAAAGAACTATTGATAACTTTTGTGTTAAGTTAAGGACTGATCCGTCTGAAATTCATAGCCAGCTCTGACACGGTGCCATCAATCTTTGAATGCTGAAAAAACAGCAGTGTATCCAGAAAACACATTATATGCTGCAATAAATGCACTGCCCAAGTGTCCCCTCTCCCCACTGCCTTTCAGCAGCAGGCAGCAGCAAACAGGTCATCAGAGGAGCCAAGATGATGATTAAGTTTAACATTTTCTACAATATTGACAAAGCAATTTAAGCACAAGTTTGTTAGTGAATAATTTAGAAATGGATATTGTCTGTATGGACTTCCCCCCCCAAAGAAAGTGCACATGTAAAACTGTGGTGTTAAGCGATGCGGTTGAAAAATTTGAGTGCGCCTAACTTTTGTGCCGGTACGCCTAAGTTTTTAAAGTTAGGCGTACCGGTGCGCCCATGTCAAAAAGTTAGTCTAGAGCCCTGGAAGGTCTTCGGGGAGATCTGTCGGCGGCTTGGGGTGGAGAAGACGAGAACCACACCGCTCCACCCGCAAAGCGACGGCTTGGTCGAGCGCTTTAACTGTACGCTGGCCACCCAGCTCGTCATTCTCACCAGCCGCCACCAGCGTGATTGGGACCGACATCTGCCCCTGGTCCTCTGGTCGTACCGGACTGCGGTCCAGGAGTCCAGTGTTCAGTGTTGAGAAAATAAACGGCTGTGCTCCCTGGCAATTCGGGGAAGCAAGACCAAACGGCACCTCTGTCTCCTCCTTGTCTGAGCTCGCCACATAAGGATATAGCTGGATAATGAAAATTGTGATAGGAAATGATGATGCATGATATTACTTGTTATAAAAACATGGAGTGCCAGTCATGGTTCAAGTAGACTTATAAGTAGACCAACTAATTCAAAGGTTTTCAAACGTGGCCACAGGGGGCCTACACACAGGCTGCTTGAATCAACTATGAAGCTTAAATCTCAATTTAAACAAAATAAATGCATTCCAAAATTTATTTGACATTTTATACATTTTAACACAATTTCAGTAAAATTCTATTTTTCATAAAGAGAACTGTATCAGTCAGGAAATCACACTGAAAGTGGATTAGTAGCAGTTAGTAGTCAACCTCAACCTCACTGTTTCCACATTTCCGGTGATATATGTAATACTGGCTTTAACAATACTGCCACACACTAAATCAAAGTGCTGTAAAGCGGCATTAACTCTGAATGCCATTAACCAGCAAACTCAAGATATCCATCAATCTAGCAGGGCTACTAATGGAATTCTGGGGAATCGAGTGAATAATATTGAAGACTTTTAGCAGCAGACTGGACCAGCAGTCTGGCCAGTGAGCCAGCTGGTAGAGAAAACACAAGACGGGACATGACAGGGATTGATAGTTTTTAGCAACTGAATAAGAGCGGGGGGATTTTTTCTCAGACTCAAGAAAAAAATAGAAATATTTGTGTAACTGTTACAATTGCACACCCTGCCCCAGTGAAACCCATATGTGAGAAACACTGTGAAATATAATCAGGGTTAGAGGTGGGGTGGTGATCGCTTGCAAAGAAGATAGGAGCACCTTGATGATATATTTAATAATCTCAACAACTTAATGTTGGTGGCTAGTTCGTTTAAATGCTCTGCTTGAGGCAACGGTAAAAACTGCTAAATGCTTGCTGAAAACTTCCTCACTCTTTTTAGAAATTGAGTGTTGGTGGTCAGTGGCGGTCCTAGCCTATTTGGCGCCCTGGGCGAACACTCCTCTGACCCCCCCCGCCCACACACACACACACACACACACACACACACACATATGAAGACAGAGAAAATATAGTATGCAAACGGCTACTAAACAGACATCATAATTAAGTCATACAATGAGAACAGGACAAATCAACAATTGACACTGACTAATTACTATTATATTAATATTATATTATTGTATATATTGTTTGGAGTTTAGTCTGTTACTGTAACTATTTTACCATTTCTTCTTGGAGGAACTGTAACCCACATAATTAAGAAAGTATTCTGATTCTTAATGTTTTAGGATACATGACCTGCCATTATCCAATGACACATCTGCTTACCTGTATCTTTTGCTCATTTCTCCTTGTAGGAGCCATAATTAAATGTATTGAATTTTAATGATCACTGGGTTTTCATTTGTTTGGTTGCTATGGTGATGTGTAACGGGAGTCATGTGGGTGGTAGCGGTGACATTAAGAGGCGTTGTCAGTCTGTCTTTCACTGGTTTGATTTTGACAGAGCAGGGCTGGGTAGCTGTATTTTTGTTGACCGCAACACAACGAGTTTCCCCTTGTTGCATTAGAGCCTGTGATGTTTTAAGAGTTTGAATCATGAGCCGATCACATTGCTCTGTAAACTTTTCAAGCACTTTAATAAACAAGCAAGCAATTTCACCTCTCGCATTATTGCGTAAAGTTCACAGCGTCAGGCAAATAGGCAGGCTCAGTCCCTGGCCTCTAGCGACTGTGGAAGTCGCTACACTCCTCTTCATTTCTCTTTTTTAAACTTTAAAAACGGGTTGTGTGTGAGACTTTAAATCAACAAAATATAAAATATACATTTTAAATTGTTATTGATCCCTTTACTCCTGGTCCTAAAGTGTATATTTATTTTTTAAAATATTTATTGTTCGTTTACTTGCACTGCTGTAACTGGAGCCTCGTCGTCTCGTCTCTCTCTATACTGGACTGTATGTAGCGGAGATGACAATAAAGTTTACTTTGACTTCAGCAGCGAGCAGGCCGAGGGCTCTCGCGCTCACTTTTCGTGTATTGATTGATTGATTGATTGATTATGCTTTATTCATCCCGATGGAAATATAGAAAAACATCGGTGCAAATTATAAGTCTGTAACATAATGTCTGGTGTTTTTGTGTTGTTGCTTTTTTTTTTTTTTTTTTTTTTAACCTGTCCCGTTTGGTTCTTTTACCATCAGAATTATTGTCTAAAGGCGAAGAAAGATGCCCAACGGATTTACTTTACCAAATGGACCATCCCAGCCTTGCCGTAATGGTCCATTTGATTCACCTTTTATTGTTTATTTTATTTTCACTTGCTGAATACGGGACAGACTTAACTGGGGAAAGAAAGGGAGAAAGAAAGAGGGAAAGAAAAACAGCGGGAAGAGGGACGGGGAAAAGGGCAAAAAACAAAACCAACAGAATAAGCAGACAAAAAAATACATATATCGATCATCTGGATCACCTGTTGAGAAAGAAAGAGAAAGCAAGCAGAAGAAAACGAGAGTAATAAACATCATCACAATGATCTATGGGAATATGACAGTAAATACTAAATGTTAGACATTATTGTGCAGCACGTAAGATCGACAGCGCACAGTGTGCTTTGAGGTAAGAGCCAAAAAGGGTGTAGTTTGTGTGTGATCACCTGCGTGTACACCTGTGAGCATGGACGCGCTTGTTTTTTTTTTTTGTTTTGTTTTTTTTTAAAGGTTCCTTCATGTCATGATCTGCTAGAGGGTGTGGGGGGCCACTGCCCCGTCCTCCAGGGCATGACGCAGGTATGGAGGAGATCAAAACTCTAGACATCCAGAGGCCCCCAGAACACAAGAGACCAAGGAAGACCAACAGAGGGGCAGGTGCGTCACTATCCCAGAAAGAGCTGAGGAGAGTAACAGATGAGGGGTCACTCAGCAGCCGCGGAGCAGAAGCCAGGGGGGGTTGCAGTGACGTGCCCGTGAGCTCCGCCGGCAGCCAGCTGTGCCTGAGTGACCGAGCCCCGGGCCGAGAGGCCGAGGGCACCCCACCTCCGAAGTGGCCCGAGCGAGCCCCAGGCTCCAGGCCCCGATAAGCAGCCGCCAAGGAGTGAGCCGGTGTGTACCTGGGCGCCCACCCCCGGACACAGAGAACCACCAACGCACCGATGTCTGAGGGCGTCCGCCACCGGCAGGGGAAGTGGTGGGGGGAGATAGGCCTCCAAACCTTGGAGGGCCTGAGATGTCCCCAGAGAGGTGGCGTCTGATACCCAACCTGACATATAGACACAGACATACAGGCACACACAGATACAAACATCCATTCCCACCCTCATGCTCTCATAGGCAATTATTCCACACTCAACCAACGGAGACAGACATAAAGAGACGCTGTACACACAATCACTCTCCCCAAGCATACTCTAAGAACCGGGTCTGGGTACCCTTGCCCTGGAGGGGGAAACTGCACCCAGACCCAGGTGGTATACCCTTTTCCCTGCGGTGGGAGAAGCAGACCGCCCCGACTCCGCAGCAGCAGGGAGGCCCCACATTCCAGACCCCAGTCGGACGGCCAACTCCTCCTCCTAGCCCCCCCGCTCCAGCAGGCCGCAGAGAACGGGGGTGTGTGAAGACTCCAAACCTCCCTCCACCCGCTCATATGTAGTGTTGATGCATGTGTGTTCTAAGGTGCATTTAAAACCCAGGAGGGCATGGAGCTACCTGCCAGAGCAGCAGGTAAGCGCATAGCCCCTCCTGCTAGCCCTCAATGTCTACGTGTATTTAAAATTGAGAGGTGGGCAACGACGCCAGGGGTGAGGTGTACACCCTGATGGTAATTTGGATTCTGTGTGGCGTGCCCACCCCCAAGATCCTTTTGTGTTGTTGCTTTGTTTTTATTTTGCGAGTTGGTTATTAGATGCTGCTCCAGCCAGCCAGAGAACCCCCCGCCGCCCCGCCCTCTCCTCCCTGTGCCGCAAGCAGCAGGCGTATACCCCGCAAACGGAGGGTGCCCTTACTCCCAGCAATTGGGCGATAGAAAACCGATCGGTGCCTATGCCATCCCCAATATGCGCTGGCATGATGTCGGGGCAGCATGAGTACGAGCAATTTTTTATTTTTTTTTGCCGATGCCCGGGCAACCGCCCGTGTCGCCCGTATCTAAAACCGCTACTGTTGGTGGTGTTAAAGGTCCCACTGAGATCATTAGTGTTTTGGACACTCCGGAAAGCTTAAAGACGGTATCATTCTGACACTATACCTTGTTGTTTTGTTGATTACAGTTGATAAGATCTCCTGTTGTTACACACCCTTAGAAGCTATATGGCTCCTAATGCATTGTTGCTGCAGTTTGTAATAGAGTTTTGGCTCTCTTGAACAGCTCTGTAGATATCCTACATGCAGTAACTGTATATTATAGTTGGAGTATTCTCATGTCTTCAAGGCATATTCACATGCTTGTTAATATTTGTATAGAACAGATTACATCTTCAATTGCAATGAAAAGAGCATCAGAATAAATTGTTTTTTAAGTGCTACTGACATCATGGAGCTAATGTTGGAGAACCACTGACCTAAGTTTTCATAGGGCTCTGTGTAATCCTATGAAAGAATAAGTATACACTTACTTCTTCCATAGAAAGTAGAAGTGATAGGAATTCTCCCAAATTAGCTTTTCTTCATTTTATCTCTGTGAAATCCAGAATCAGATTTAAAATCATATGTTTACGCACCACTTTGCATTCACTTATTAATTATTATTAATCTCTGGCTCTCTTCCACAGTCTTGCTTGTCCCTGCTCTATTCTTTTCCCTTCACTCCTAAGTGCTCGTGGCAGATGGCTGCCCCTGCCTGAGCCTGGTGCTGATGGAGGTTTCTTCCTGTTAAAAGGAAGTTTTCCCACTGTCACCAAGTGCTTGGTCACTTTACCTTGCAATATAAAGGGCTTTGAGAAAACTGTTGTTGTGAATGGGTGTTATATGAATAAAATCGAATTGAAATGACATAAAATGAATTGAATAAATTAATCAGCAGAAATTACTCACAGGCTGTAGACCATAAGAAATTGACTTGCTGGATATCATCATGCATTTTACAGGGTGATCGTGGCTCTAGCTGTTCGTCTTGTAATCTGAAGGTTGCCGGTTCGAGCTCCGGCTCGGACAGACTGAGTTGTTATGTCCTTGGGCAACACACTTCACCCATTGCCTACTGGTGGTGGTCAGAGGGCCCGGTGGCGCCAGTGCCTGGCAGCCTCGCCTCTGTCAGTGCGCCCCAGGGCAGCTGTGGCTACAATGTAGTTTGCCATCACCTGTGTGTGAATGGGTAAATGACTGAATGTAGTGTAAAGCGCTTTGGGG
The DNA here is from genome assembly GCF_013358895.1 of Oreochromis aureus. Classification (NCBI taxonomy): domain Eukaryota; kingdom Metazoa; phylum Chordata; class Actinopteri; order Cichliformes; family Cichlidae; genus Oreochromis; species Oreochromis aureus. The sequence goes on from NC_052943.1 coordinate 31,938,654, forward strand.
TCCTTGGGGACTAAGTAAAGCGCTATACAAATACAGGCCATTTACCATATGAGATTTAATTACCCATTTACTAAAGGTGCAAGAACTCTGCTAAATGTCATTCCAACCCTCTTTAACCTCTGCACATACGTACATGCTGTATATGCATATTTACATGGGTACAACTCTTTTAGAAGAAGTGTATTGAATGTAGAGTATGCTCACCTTGGGTATAGTTGTATAGCCATGAGCTTTCTGTAGTCCATCTTCAGGTCATAGTAGTTTTAACATGGCAGGTTCCTGTCAAAACCTGCCACTGTTTTATATAAAAACAGTAAAATTGCACTTGAGCATATTAAAATATGCAAAAAGATGATCTATTTCTAATTGTATGCATTTTCCGTCACAACTTTCTATGAACTCATAGAGATCAGTATATTTCTTCTCCAAGCCAGCAATGCAAATGAAAAAACTAAATTATTATATTCTCATGCCCATGGAGCATTGAGGTCTATTTTCTTCCTACTAGCTTTCATGTCAGAACTTTGTTCTAATTGGTTAGATATGTATGCAGTGTGTTGTGCATATTATTAAGAGAAGTTCAAAATAAATTACAAATACAATGCAGAGATGGGAATTTCAGGAGATAATCTTTGTGACTTTCTTGTCAGCAACCAGATAATCTTCTTTGTATGCTTGCTTTTTGGCATTCTGCAAAAACAAACAAGGCAGGAAGTGTCAAGATTGCAACTGTGTCATGATTACTATCTCGACACAATGACTGTCCGAATCTCTGTTTGGCTTCAATTTAATTCAAATCAATTCAATTTTATTTATATAGCGCCAAATCACAACATCAGTTGCCTCAAGGCGCTTTATATTGTAAGGTAGACCCTACAATAATACATATAGAGAAAAACCCAACAATCAAATGACCCCCTATGAGCAAGCACTTTGGCGACAGTGGGAAGGAAAAACTCCCTTTTAACATGAAGAACCAGGCTCAGGGAGGGGCAGCTATCTGCTGCGACCGGTTGGGGTGAGAGAAGGAAGACAGGATAGAAGACATGCTGTGGAAGAGAGACAGAGATTAATAACAAGTACGATTCAATGCAGAGAGGTCTATTAACACATAGTCTGTGTGTAAAAGATCCTTGGCTGTCTGTAAAAGATCCTCTACTGCTTTGCACCAATACAGCCATCCCTCACACCTCCTGTTCAAACCTTAAAACACAAGCTGGTGGTCTTAGAAGAAGATGAGGTAAAACAGCTTGTTTTGGCTCAGTCACACTAGAGTAAAAACACGACTCGGAAAGACTGGTGGTCGTCTGGTGATTGCACTGAATTTTGTTGGTAACTGGTTGTATTCTGGCTTTATTGCTAAATGAAAGTAAGGTTACAGGTGCCTATGTTATTCTGTATCTAAATCAGTGTCCTGCTTCAACTACAACATCATTAAAAATGGATGAATATGCTAGGAGGTTTTGGCTGAATGTAACTAATTAGTGTAGTTTTTTTTTATGTGAATTTCTATGTAATGAGATGGTAACGGATTGGCAACAGATGGTAACCGATTTGTGATTTAACCAATTTATCACAGTTAATCGCTGTATAATCACAAATAGATTGCATACAATTGCCAACTTGACCCCATTCAATCACAAACTGAGAGCACACTGACTCCATCTTATAGCTCTCTTATCACCATACTCATGTTCTCTGTCTTCAAAGCAACCATTTCAAAGGCAATGAGACTGCCGTTTCATTGCACACAGTGGCAATAATTTTGGTTGTGCCACAGTCTGCATCCCACACTTTTTTGGAGCATTATGTTTAAATAAAGGGCTCCACTAAGGGCCAGTATAACCATATGTATTATTTTGAAGTGTAAATCACGATATGGTACTTTGACAAAGTTTAAGAAATCAAATAAGTTGATGAAAATAAGGAATATACATCAACTTGAAGTACCGTGTTTGAGTAGCATAGTAGTAATAGCAGTGTTGTTTTTCTGTTGATACCTTGCATTAGTCTCTCACATTGCAGTCTGTTCCTGAAAGGAGAAATCAGCGATTGTAGTGAGGCCATTTTAATGTCTAAATTTAAAAAATGCAGGATCAGAGCTACAAAATGATGAATGCTGCATTTTCACCAAAGGATAAATGAAAGTGGAATGAGTGAATGTTTTTCTTTAGTACAATTTTAATCAGCATCTTTCATTTTCCTTGAGGAGGGCTGTTCAGTTTTAAAGTCAGAGCAGATTGATTTCTCTGTTTTAGGACCTCTGTCATGTATTGATTGGGGGCCACTGAAGTCTCTTGCCCAGAGTTTTCATCACAGTGAGCAGAAGTCAGCTCTGAAAAATGCCTGAATCTCAGACAAAATGCAGTTAGGTCTCAGAGAGCCAAGCTGTGCATGTATACAGAGTGGGCCACTCATTTTTCAGTAAGCTCAATACAAGTTAAAACCCTATTTGGAGAGAGCTTGTCCTATTGATTATGCATCAGACCCTTAACATGGGCTCTCTGTTGCGCTGGAGTCATGCATATCTATAGTCAGCATGTGAAGCAGTGACAGGATGAGAGAGACACCAGGCCAGATTTTGAAAAGCAGGGGCCTATGATGATTTAGTCATTGGTTTGTCTAGATTTATCACCATCAACTTCTTTTCAGAGGCTTTTATTTATATATTTTTTATTAAAGTTAGTGCTTTGAACCACAGCCCACAATTTTAGTCATGTTCAAGTCATGTGTTTGCGTTCGTTTTGTGACCAAAGACAAGTGTGTCAACTGATTCATGAAAATGAAGAATAGAATAGTGTCAGAATGATAATTGTTTTTATTAAAATTTGAGCTAAATGTGGCAGGAATTGATGTCCTTCTCCATTTTATGAATTTTCTTAATAAATAAATGTTTTGATATGCTGGGACTGCTTGCTAAATACTATGAGGGATGTTTTAATCATTTTTCAGAGGTATCTGTCTCTCCCACATTAAACAAATAACCAAGATGTCCATCGTTCATGAATGTAATATTTTCAAATGAAGGAACATATTGTGAGGGTTGCTAAAAAGCTAATCCATGCATTTGCCCCTCTCTAGGATGGACTGTTGTAACTCTTTATTATTAGACTTTTCTAGAAGCTCTGTAAAAGCTTTCAGTTGATTGAAAAAGCCGCAGCAGGAGTACACAAAGGCACCTAAAAAGAAAGATAAAAGTTCTTCCATATTCATTTAAAGGGTAGTTCTTCCTTCCCACTGTTGCCAAGTGCTTGTTAATAGCAAACGGTCTAAATGTTGGGCCTCTCTGTCTAATAGTGTGGGGTCTTTAAGTAAAAGTAAAGGTTAGGTATAAAGTGCTTTTCATAGACAAGTAGTCACAAAGTTGTGTATAAAAAATAGAGTAAAGAAAATAAAAACTAAGAACATTACTGTACAAATGTGACAGATAAAGTACAGTTACTGATAGTAGGAACAGCTATCTGAGCCTGTGGTTGATTATCACTGTGTTTAATAGAGGATGGGATGAATAGTCTAGCTTGTCCATTTAGTGGTCTGTATGTAAATACAAGAATTTTAAATCAAAAATGTTTTGGGAGCCAGTGTCATGTGAGCCTTCTTAGTAGAGTGTGTGTGGCAGAGGTGTGGTCCCTGGCTCCACTGCAGGGGAGGGGTGGAGCAGTGAGCTGTTGGTGTGCCCGGCGGTTGCTCAGTGGCCCTCCTCCAGTGAGTGGGAATGGGTGCAGGCCCCTGCCAGGCACCAGCTGCTCTCACCCAAGGAGTGGGGACGGGTGCGGAGGCAGGCTGTGTCCTGGCTGGCCTCACCCTGGGAGCTGGCACGGGCGCCGGAACAGTCCGGACCTCAGTTTCCGTGCAGTTGCGGTGTCCACCACAAACTGACCCGAGCTGCCAGACTCGCAATCAGCTGCATCCAATGCTCGGATCGGTCCTGCATCTCTTCCCACACCACAACACAACTACCACAAAAGCTATATTGTTTGCCAAATAATTCTATTATAATTGTTCCAAAAGGCACCAAAGCCCCAAACATTGTCAATAGGTCCATTTCAGTGAACAAGAGACTCATCACAATGGATGAGTTTTAAAAGAAAATGACCAGTAGAGTTGCTGAGAAAGGAAGAAATTAGCTATAGAGACCAAAACTATTTTTTGTAGCAGGCTGTAATCAACCTGGAAGTGGTTCCAAGTTGATGGAGGGATTCACTTACTCAGAAGGGAGCAGTCAGACCGACACTGATATTTATTCAATACAGCAGATGATATCTGTAAAGCCAATATTAGCTGTTTAGTGTCAGTATAACCTAATCTCTGTCTCCATCTTCATCTGTTTGCACCTCTATTTTCATTCACCACACATTAAACTAATCCTCTTAATGGCTACTTGGTGGGGCTATCGTGAAGCCTGATCCAGCCACCCACACAAGTTAATGATCCTCATGCTCATTTCCTCTCCACACATTCTCTGTCCCATCTGTTTACCTAATTGCCTGTAATTAATTATGTCACACCAAATTAGCAACCTGGTTAGTCATTCAATAAAAAGAACAATTTAAAGTGGCCATACGTATTTATCAACTTCAGTCCGAATCTTAATCTGTGTTTGATGGTGCATGACTTTATCTGTGTGTGTGTGTGTGTGTGTGTGTGTGTGTGTGTGTGTGTGTGTGTGCGCTCATTCTTTGTGTGTGTGTGTACATGTCTGTGTGTGTGCTCGTCCCAACAATCAAATTTGACAATAAGTTTAACGCAGGGTGAGCAGTGTTTTAGATTTAGGTTTAATGGAAATAAGCAGCTCGGAGTTCAGTGCCTGTCCTCCCCCTTTACTACGCTTCAGCTAAACTTAATCAGTAGTCGGGACCTTTCATTAATTACTCAGGAGCTAAGAGGGAAAAATGTTTTGTGATTGTTTCATGAATTAAAATGAAGTGAATCGTTAAAACAAGTAAATTTGCAAAGCTTACAAGTCAGCTTTAGGCTGTTCATTTTGTTTTTCTTTTCTTCTGACTTGCTAACGTCTTTTTCGATGCATTTAAAATGAAAGTATACAACTACACTTGAAATAAAATGCAGAAAGAGAAAGTTAAGAAAACACAGCCAATATTAGAAAAAACTATAAAACAATATATCAGCTGGACACATTTTATCTTCTAATCTTTGTTTTTTTTATGTTAACACAAAGTTGGACAGATGTATTTTCACTCTGACAAGCAGTGTTTGTGTGTAAACACTACACTCTGAGAATGAAAGGAGGCCAGAACCTTTCATAATGATTCAAAAGAAGTGTTGAAGGCTAATAAACAGCTGTGCTCCCTGGCTAGCTCGCGGGAAGCAAGACCAAACAATATCTCTGTCTCCTCCTTGTCTGAGCTCGCCACATTGGTGTCAGAAGTGGGATAGCTCACCCTCGCCGGAATGGAGAGAGACACTCAGAGGCTGGAGCAAGCCGTCGAGGAGAGCATTCACTGCTTGGGAAGTGGGCGATTGAAGAGAGAGCAAGCGAGCGGCCATGTAAGTCTCCCGACGGGTCCCGACGGCGTGAGCGCACCGCGGCAGTGGCCCGTCGCAACCGGCGCTAGGACAATGCTTCATGGGCTGCCTCTGTCGACCGACACGCCGGGCCCCCGACAGCGAGCAGTGATGCCTACAACGCCAGCTAAGGTACCGAAATACAACAGGCTAACCCCGCTAGAGCCCTACCTCTCACAAGTACTGCTAGCCACGAGGCATAATGGCTGGAGCGACGAAGAGGCTGCCACACACCTAGCGCTAGCATTGGAAGGAGATGCACTGCAGGTACTCCTTGAACTAGCCCCGTCAGAGCAGCATGAGCTCCAGGCCCTCACCATAGCATTCGAGAGGCGATTTGGGCAGCAGCACTCCACTGATCAGAGCAGGGAGCAGCTGACCAACCAGAGCCGTAGGCCGGGGGAGAGCCTGGGCACCTTTGCAGCGGATGTGTTGCTGTATGCTCGTCGTGGCTACCCAGAATTCCCAGCAGCAGCCCGTGAGGAGCTTAGCCTGCATGCTTTCCTGCGAGGACTTTTCCCAGAGCAACTACGCCAACACGTCCGCCTGGCCATGCCTCAGACTCTCCGTGAGGCGCTCCTTGAGGCTGAAAGGGCCGAGCTTGTGCTCACATCGCGACCTGACCAGCAGTTGCGCCCCCCAAACTACCCTCAAATCAGAGCCACAGACTGCGACAGTGAGGGGGAGGTCGCGGGGATATGCCAGCCGCAGCCCTCGGTGCCCTGGAGGCGTCCCGTCGACCGACCGACCGACCACTGCTGCCGGTGCGATGAGCCTGGCCACGTGGAGCGCGACTGCCTGGCGCCCGCCCCAAAGGCCACAACTATGTGGCCTCAGGGGGATGAGAGGGGGAGCGGCACAGCGAGGGGACCACCGCTCCAGCTTCCTGCCCCCCTCCAAGAACGATGCACGGTGGCGGGCCTAGTCGGGCACCTCAAGGGCAGGGCTCTAGAGTGCGACCAATTTGGTCGCAAATGCGACCAAATTTTTCAGTGGTGCGACTAAAAAAAATATTTGGTCGCACCGGTGCGACCAAATATTTTCGGGTAACAAATTAAAAAAAAATCTCTGCAACTCTCCGTGTGGTCAACAACAGACACACATTATGCCCCTATCGTGGACTAAACCAATCAGAGATAGTCAGGGGCGGGACCTCTCTGATTGGCCATGGTCCAGTTGAAAGTGCAGGTGGAAGAGAGGTGAGTAGCTTGAATAAAGCGATATCAATTCATTAACGGATTCCACACAAAGACGTAAACACAGAGCAGACCGACGCATCAGAATCAGCTTTGTCTTTCTCGGCTTTCTCACCCCACGGCCCGAACACGGACACGCTGTCGGAGCTTAGCGATTCTGATCCGTCGGGTCCGCGCTGTGTTTCCGTCTTTTTTGCGCTAGATTCTGAGCTGCAGGTTTTGTCTCTCCAACCAAAATTCGCCGAACCAACAGCAAAAGACACAGCAAACTGCGCTTCACATTTGATCAATGTTGTCATGAATTCCCTCTTACTTTTGCTGTTTTGCTTCCACCACAATAAAAATCACACTTCATGCACAGCTCCCTCTCTCTCTCTCTGTCTGTACTTCAAGAACAGTTTCCCGTCTCAAATCTCTGTTTTCTGCATTATTCATTCGCTTATTACCCACCAGTCTACCGTTGTTTACAGCACTGTCGGCCGCTGTCTTTTTTCTTTTCTTTTCTTTTTTCACTTAAATGACCTCGGACAAGAAAGCCTAATTTCTGCTGTTCAATACTGAAGAAATTTAAACTTCTTAAAATTATGCAAAACTGCAGAATATTTTTAAGGTTATCTGCTATAAAATGCCAGACCAGGAAAATCTCCTTCATGTTTTTCTGTGTTTTATTCTCAGTTACTTTGACACAAAGGCATCTGTTGTGATGTTCACAATTCTGATGAAGTCTCATGTGTATCAGTACTGATAAATGATCAGAATTATAATATTTCTGACTGTCTGAGGCTAAATTGAATCGAATCAGGACTTTGAGAACCGGAATCGAATGGATTATAGAAATCAGTGATGATACCCAGTCCTAGTGAGCAGCCTAGGCCCGACAGAAGTGGATGTAGCTGTGGGTAATAAGAAAAGATGAAAAGAACTATTGATAACTTTTGTGTTAAGGACTGATCTGTCTGAAATTCATAGCCAGCTCTGACACGGTGCCATCAATCTTTGAATGCTGAAAAAACAGCAGTGTATCCAGAAAACACATTATATGCTGCAATAAATGCACTGCCCAAGTGTCCCCTCTCCCCACTGCCTTTCAGCAGCAGGCAGCAGCAAACAGGTCGTCAGAGGAGGCCAAAATGATGATTAAGTTTAACATTTTCTACAATATTGACAAAGCAATTTAAGCACAAGTTTGTTAGTGAATAATTTAGAAATGAATATTGTCTGTATGGACCCCCCCCCCCCAAAAGAAAGTGCACATGTAAAACTGTGGTGTTAAGCGATGCGGTTGAAAAATTTGAGTGCGCCTAACTTTTGTGCCGGCACGCCTAAATTTTTAAAGTTAGGCGTACCGGTGCGCCCATGTCAAAAAGTTAGTCTAGAGCCCTGCTCAAGGGACTCTACCTGAGCTGCTGTGTTGAGGACCAGCCCTGCCAGGCCCTGGTGGACACGGGTTCCACCATTTCCCTAATACAACCTGGTGTGTTTCCTGGAACATCCGGGCCACTTGTGATGGGTTGGTCGCCCACCGACACCCAGCTGATGACAGTGACGGGGGAGAGAACTGACATGTGGGGGAAGAAACTGTTGCGGATCCGAGTGAAGGATCTGGAGCTGGTGCACGACTTCTGGCTTGCTGACATCCAAGACCAGTGCATCATCGGTCTTGATCTGCTGATCCACTGGGAGGCCTGCGTTGACACCGCGAAGCTGGCTATCACTCTTGGTACAGAGACTCTGGCCCTCCAGTGCGGTCAAAAGCAGGGAACCAGAGACTGCAGGCAGACGCGGCTGGTTCAGCACACCATCGACACCGGCTCTGTTCAACCCATCTGTCTGCGCCCACGCCAGCTGCCCCTCGCGAAACAGCAGGGAGAGCGGGCCCAGGAGGCACGGGGCGTGGCTACTGCTCGGGCCACAGCCGGCGGAGGGGGATGGCTCTCGTTGACCATGCAGCAGCTGAAGCAGGAGCAGGAGGCTGATGAGATGTTGGTTCAGGTGGGGGCCTGGCTGGAGGCAGCACGACGCCCAGGCTGGACGCAGCACGACGCCCAGGCTGGACAGGGGTGTCAAGACAGGGGCCCGAAGTGAAGGCCTACTACTCCCAGTACAACAATCTGGAGACCCACGACGGCCTCCTGTACCGGAGATGGCGGGCCCCCGAACAGGGCAAGGATCTCCCGCAGCTGTTGGTGCCTCGGTCACTGCGGTCGCAGGTGCTCGAGCTTGTCCACGACTTGGCGGGGGCCAGCCACTATGGGAATGCTAAAACTCTCCGCCGTCTCAGGGGACAGTTCTACTGGCCGGGTTGTCGACGGGATGTGGAACTTCATGTGCACTGCTGTGACACCTGTACAGCATGGAAGGGCCCCACTCAATGCCCCACTGCCCCCCTGCAGCAGCATCGGGTGGGGGCCCCGATGGAGAGAGTGGGAGGAGACGTCCTAGGGCCTTTCCCCATCCCCGAGGCAGGGAACCGGCACGTGTTGGTGGCCAGGGACTACTACAGGAGGCTGAGGGAGCGGCCGCGAGTGGTTCATGACTACACCCGCCAGGCCCAGGTCAGCGCCGGAGTACGACAGAAAAGAGCCTGCGACGCCAGGTGCCGAGGGGGAGCTTTCGTGCCTGGTGACAAGGTTTGGGTGTACTGCCCGGTTCGCAAGAGAGGGGTGTCCCCCAGGCTGTGCGGTCACTGGCAAGGGCCGGTGGAAGTCGTGGGGCGGCTAACAGAAGTGGGGTACCAGATCCGCATGCCGGGCCCAGGGCGCGTGGCGGCGTTGCACCAGGACAGGCTCTCACCGTCCCGCCCGCCCGCTCCAGCAGCCGCCGGGGCAGGGGATGCTGGTGGCACCCCAGGTTCTCATCCAAGTGACTCTTCCCCTGCTGGTCGAGATCGGCCTGCGCGCCGAAGGAAGACACATGGACATTTGCAGGACTTTGTGTTGGGTAATGGGGTTGTCGGGGACGACTGACCCCTTAAGTGGGGGCTATGTAGCGGGCCAGGGCTCTTCGGGGTTTTGTTATAGACAGTTATGTTCTGTTGTCATGTTGCCATGGTTACAGGTGACGCTCTCTCTGCGACTGTGTGTTTCCGGGTGTGAGAGCACCATGTTGTATTGTTGTTGTCGTTACGCTAGAGCTGCACCGAGCGGTGGTGTTAGCGTTGTGTGCTCGCCTTTTGAAGGCTAATAAACGGCTGTGCTCCCTGGCTAGCTCGCGGGAAGCAAGACCAAACAATACCTCTGTCTCCTCCTTGTCTGAGCTCACCACAATATGTACATAGCTACAGACAGTGTTGGGAAGGTTACTTTTAAAATGTATTCCATTACAGAATACTGAATACATGCCCCAAAACGTATTCTGTAACGTATTCCGTTACATTACTCAATGAGAGTAACGTATTCTGAATACTTTGGATTACTTAATATATTATCGTGCTGTTTACAACTACGTGTATGTACTATTGCTGTGATTTATTACTGATACTGAAGGTCCGCGCCTCCGAACCGTAGTAAAGGGACCTCTGGCTAATACGGTGGGTTCCGTGTCGGGCTGGTAGCCGAAAACTAGCTTCACTTTGTTGTCTGGGTCAACTTTGCTTGCCAGAGACAGAGAGAGGCGTTGAAAGGCTGCTCCAGCGGAACTTATTTATACGAACACAGTGTACAGTTCAGTCTTAATAGCTTACTTACAAATGGGCTCGTCAGGCACTCTTCTTGGCTGCAGTGGTTATTATTAATTTACATGCTTCCAGCTCCCGTTTTTGCTCCGTGACAGCTCGGACTTTTCCTTTCTCTCCCTCCCTCGCTCACAGACACATAACGTGTATGGTAGTCCATTCTCGCTGCAGCACGGACTACACTGCCCATGAGGCTACATTCTTTAGGGCCATGCCTGTAGCATTCTGCCTTTAGCTTAGCACAACAACAACAACAAAAAGCGCCTCTCACCCAGGAAACACGCAGAGAGAGCGCGTCACCCTGTAACCATGGCAACCGTAACGCTGCCGCCTGGAACAACATTACGTAGCTGTCAAACAAACCCAAACAGTCCTGACCCGCGACAATATGAAACAGGGAAGTACCGCCGCGTAATACATTTATTTCAACAAAGTAACTGTATTCTGAATACCACCTTTTTAAATGGTAACTGTAACGGAATACAGTTACTCATATTTTGTATTCTAAATACGTAACGGCGGTACATGTATTCCGTTACTCCCCAACACTGGCTACAGATGGTGATAAGTCTCTGGCACTCGAAACATAATTTATCCAAAAAATATTTCCTCATTTTTGATAATATAGGACCCAAACTCCCAAACCACACCAGCTAAGCAAAACTGACCTCTTTAACAGAGGAACCAAGTCACCTAATAGTATGGGTCAAGGGCTCAAGACCTCAATACTCAAGTAAGAGAAACCGTAAAAAAAAAAAGGTTTAAGTCACACAAGAATTTCTTTAAGGGGAAACCTGGAAGATATTCCCCTTGGGTTTCTCACTCAAATCTATCACTACAATAAACAAATGATCAGCTCCTAGTACAATACTAACTAAACTAAAAAAAAAAAAGTGCTATTTTCCATCTCTCCACGCTGTTCGTTCTGTCATCTCAGTCATTCTCATCCCTTGATTCAGGCAGATGGGTCTCCCGGATCCTGGTTCTGCGAGTGGTTCTCCCTGTTAAAAGATAGGCAATGGTATGATGGATGAACTATTTACCACTTCTGATATGGTATAGGTATTTAACTATGAGATGGTGCAATGTAAAAAAAAAAAAAATCAAATGAATTAAGCTCATAATCATGATAGAGAAGAATCCTTATAAAAGAAACAAAGGTTGTAACTACACTGACCATACAGGGAGTGCAGAATTATTAGGCAAGTTGTATTTTTGAGGAATAATTTTATTATTGAACAACAACCATGTTCTCAATGAACCCAAAAAACTCATTAATTAGTTTGTTTTTAGTTTTAGCTATTTTAGGGGGATATCTGTGTGTGCAGGTGACTATTACTGTGCATAATTATTAGGCAACTTAACAAAAAAAAAATAAATACCCATTTCAATTATTTATTTTTACCAGTGAAATCAATATAACATCTCCACATTCACAAATATACATTTCTGACATTCAAAAACAAAACAAAAACAAATCAGCGACCAATATAGCCACCTTTCTTTGCAAGGACACTCAAAAGCCTGCCATCCATACATTCTGTCAGTGTTTTGATCTGTTCACCATCAACATTGCGTGCAGCAGCAACCACAGCCTCCCAGACACTGTTCAGAGAGGTGTACTGTTTTCCCTCCTTCTAAATCTCACATTTGATAATGGACCACAGGTTCTCAATGGGGTTCAGATCAGGTGAACAAGGAGGCCATGTCATTAGTTTTTCTTCTTTTATACCCTTTCTTGCCAGCCACGCTGTGGAGTACTTGGACGCGTGTGATGGAGCATTGTCCTGCATGAAAATCATGTTTTTCTTGAAGGATGCAGACTTCTTCCTGTACCACTGCTTGAAGAAGGTGTCTTCCAGAAACTGGCAGTAGGACTGGGAGTTGAGCTTGACTCCATCCTCAACCCGAAAAGGCCCCACAAGCTCATCTTTGATGATACCAGCCCAAACCAGTACTCCACCTCCACCTTGCTGGCGCCTGAGTCGGACTGGAGCTCTCTGCCCTTTACCAATCCAGCCACGGGCCCATCCATCTGGCCCATCAAGACTCACTCTCATTTCATCAGTCCATAAAACCTTAGAAAAATCAGTCTTGAGATATTTCTTGGCCTAGTCTTGACGTTTCAGCTTGTGTGTCTTGTTCAGTGGTGGTCGTCTTTCAGCCTTTCTTACCTTGGCCATGTCTCTGAGTATTGCACACCTTGTGCTTTTGGGCACCCAGTGATGTTGCAGCTCTGAAATATGGCCAAACTGGTGCCAAGTGGCATCTTGGCAGCTGCACGCTTGACTTTTCTCAGTTCATGGGCAGTTATTTTGCGCCTTGGTTTTTCCACACGCTTCTTGCGACCCTGTTGACTGTTTTGAATGAAACGCTTGATTGTTCGATGATCACGCTTCAGAAGCTTTGCAATTTTAAGACTGCTGCATCCCTCTGCAAGATATCTCACTATTTTTGACTTTTCTGAGCCTGTCAAGTCCTTCTTTTGACCCATTTTGCCAAAGGAAAGGAAGTTGCCTAATAATTATGCACACCTGATATAGGGTGTTGATGTCATTAGACCACACCCCTTCTCATTACAGAGATGCACATCACCTAATATGCTTAATTGGTAGTAGGCTTTCGAGCCTATACAGCTTGGAGTAAGACAACATGCATGAAGAGGATGATGTGGACAAAATACTCATTTGCCTAATAATTCTGCACTGCCTGTATATTATCAGGACTCTTTCTTTTTTGGTCAGAACACTCGACTAAAACAACACTTTGACAGCTGTGCACTATTGAATACAACAATTTAAATGAATTATTGTTCAACAATCATTCCTTGTCCTTTAATATTCCTTGACACATACACACAAGCTCACAGTGTTGTTGAGGAAGATGAATGCACCATGAGACAGGAAAACACCCCCGAGTAGAAAAACTGACTCTTACATATTCTGACATTTATAAAGGAGGCTTCAAAGGGTCATGATTTAATCATAGCTACAGCGCACACACACACACACATAAACAAACACCCCCTTTATTTAATTATCACCAGTGTACACACACGGGTGGAATCAACACAAACACTAACATTGCTTCATCATGGCTCACTTTAATTTACGGTCTTGCATACTCATGCACACAAAAACACATCACTGAAATCAATATTAAGACACTCTCAAACACAGCACAAATACACACACATGCTATATAAACAGTATATTACATCTGAACCAATATGCAGTTCACTATTCTAAAGTTCTTGGGGATCTGACTTGAAAATACGTGATCACAGAGAAAGTATCAAAACTTCAGTCTAAGGAGTTTGGAAAGAAAAGCGTCTGGACCATCTGTCTTCTCTGTCCAAAATGTGAACATTGGCATCCTCGAAAGAGTGACCTTTGTCCTTTAGATGCAGATGGACAGCCGAGTCTTGTCACGTGGAGGTGGCTCTTCTATGATGTGCCATGCGTTTATGAAGTGGCTGTTTGGTCTCTCCAATGCAGAGGTCTGAGCATTCCTCACTACACTGTAGCGTAAGACTCAGCTGTCCATCTGCATCTAAAGGACAAAAGTCACTCTTTCAAGGACACCATTGTTCACTTTTTGGACAGAGAAGACAGATGTTTGAAAGAGGAGTGAAAAAAGCCATCTATCTCCACTGCGAACGACCATCTTTGAACAGAGGCGGTGGTGGTTGTGTCCCTTAGAGATATAGTGCCAAATATTTATCATTTAATTTCACAGTGTTCATTTGATCAGTGTAGGTCAAATGATGAAAACCACTGAAATTCAGAACTGCCATTCATCTGGATTCTGTCTTTAGTTGGCTGGTTTACCCATCAGAGAACTACACAATTAAGCAACAAGTAACAAGATGCAAGTTACAGGGAGGAGGAGAAAACTTGACTACATTCTCTAGTTGTAGTTATCACTTTGTCATTAGTTTAGTTGTTTAAATAAAGCAGCTACTGTTCAGGAGTTAGCAAGTTGTTGTTATGTCTTGGGATAATGATCATGATGATCTACTATGCTTAATTTTAGTCCAGTAGGGATTGGAAAGGGCCATGTGCAACACAATGATAAAGCACCTATTCGTATGACTCAACCATCCTCATTTATCCAGGCTTGGGATTGGCACTAGGGGTACATGGCTTGTGGACAGCAATGCTCACAGACGGCATTGTGATCTGTAGTGAGATTAGGGAGTGGGTAGAGTGGTGGAGATACGCATTGGAGAGAAGAGGAATAAGAGTCAATAAGAGACGCAAGACAGAATACATGTACAATGAGAGGGGAAAAAAGTTGAAAAGGTGAACATACAAGGAGTAGCAATAGTGACGGTAGATATGATTAAACACTTCAGCTCAACCATCCAAAAAAACAAACAGTGCACAGTGCAGGTAGGGTGGAGTTGGTGGAGTTTCAGTTTCACTAAACATACTCAGGCCTGATTACTGGGAGATCTGTTGAATCAAAAAATAGACTGACAAGACAGAAGTTGAACTTTTTATGTGTCCAATTACATCTCACATAAATGTAACTGCGTAATCATCAACGTAATCATACCATCAATAAAATATGTGTGACGGTCTGGAGCTTTTTAGCTGCCTCAGGACCTGGACGACTTGCTATGGTAAATGTAACCATGAATTCTGCTGTGTACCAAAACATCCTGAAGGCCATCTGTTCATGGCCTCAAGCTGAAGCACACTTGAGTTCTGCAGCACGATAATGATCCAAACTACACCAGCATGTCCACCTCTGAATGACTTAAGAAAAACTGAAGACTGAAATGAATCTGATTGAGATGCTGTGGCATGACCTTAAAAAGGCGGTCCATGTTCAAAGCCTCCAATGTGGCTGAATTGCAACAATTCTGCAAAGAAGAGTGGGTCAAAATTCCTCTACAGCTGTAAAAGACTCACTGACAGTAATTGCAGATGCTTGATTGAAATTATTGCTCTTTAATGACTTTTTCACACAGGGCAGGGCCATGTAGGTTTGGATTTTTTCCCCATTAATAATAAACACCTTCATTTAGAAACTGCATCTTTTACTTCTGTTATCTTTATCTAATATTTAAATTTGTTTGATGATTTGACGTATTGATGTATGACAATTATACATAATAATAGGAAATCAGGAAAGGAGCAAACACTTTTTCACACCACTGTAAGAGTCAGGGGTGACTTGTGACAGGATAGCCTCAGGAGTAAAAGTAAATGGATGGTGAAGATGAAGATTCCAGGCAGCATGAGGAAAAGTGAAAGGCCTCAGTGAAGGTTCATGGATCGAGTGAAGGAGGACATGCTGAGGTATAAGTGCCAGCTCTTGTGATGAACTCACATGCCCTGATGCATACATACAGACATAGACACACTCACACACACAGCTATCTGAGTTGAACTCAGCGTGTTTGTCATTGTGAAATCAGATGAAGTCACAAACATGCCTTGGGTGACAGGAAGTCTCAATTGTGGCTGTGAGTGCGTGTATACCACACTGGCCTACTGTGTGTCCTGGGATGACTAAGCCGTGACACGTCTGTTCTGACGCTGGCTCCCATCTAACTATTTAGTGCCTCTCTGCAGCCTTTCTGTCTCCTCCTCTGCTCATCCTTCACCTCTGTGACACTCTACTCCTCCATTCTTTCATTCTTTCTTCCTTTTGTGCCACCCTGGGCTTTTTTCCCCCATGTCTCGGCTCCACTACTGCTTAATTCCTTCTCTTTTGTTTCATCATCCTTCATCATCTCTCTCCTCAAGTAAACACATTTGCACATGAGAGAATTATTTTCTGAAGAAGCACAGTGCATTTATTTTAATGTCTTTTCATGGCCTGATATATTGTTTCAAATCTTGTTTTGATCAACAGAAAGATTGCACTGGCAGAGTGTGATTTATCCCACTAATTACAGGTCAGATGGCACAGTTTGGCGAGACTGCATGTAGGAGTCAGTAACAGTCTCCAGAGAGGAAGAGCTGTTTACTATGTTTTACTGTCTTACATGGTAAAGCCAGCTCATATATTTACACAAACTGTTACATGCAGATTCATGTTTGCAGTGTGCAGGACTCAGTTACCAGTAAATGTACAATAGGATTACAGATTGGTGGGTTTAATGATGAATGTTCATTGTTAAATAGAACAAAGAAATGAAACATTACAACAGGATTACAGCTTTAGTTACTCATTGAAATAAGTTAATCATCATATCTGAACACAGTAAAAAAAATGAATAAAGTGATGAACATGGCTGAAATATACTTGTTGCAACACGCACACACAGTTTTTAGGGCATGCCAGTTATGTTTTTGAACTTTAACAAGTTGTGAACCACTGCGACAACCATTATATCCCAGCAGTGTCCATCAGCAATGTATGTTTTCCTTCCAACAACTGTTCACCTGGATAACAATTGAGTTTTAGGACAAATGTTGCTCAGATTCATAGCCATTAAGAGAGCGCAAAGTGAAATCATCTGGGAACACGAAGATGGTGTCATAGGCTGTTGGGCTTATATTTGAGAAGAAAATGGCAACTTAGTCTGAGACACTCTTAAAAAGTGAAGTGCCTTTTGTGGAGATCAGGGAAATATTTTGCTATTATTGTTCATAATCATCATCATTACCATTGCATTAATAACATAATCTACAGCATTGATATTGTATTCAGATGTTTAAACATACATCATATTAACCTTTATTACAGGTGCAGTGATAACCACTTTAAACTGTTGAGTTGAATTTATAATCTTAAATGCTTTTGAATGCTTTTATAATCTTAAATGTGTATATGTTGATTAGGTTGGGTTATAAAAGAAAGGCTCAACTCTGTGTATAGCTCATGCCGAAGTCCTGACAGGAAACGCATGCTTTTGCAGAGCGTGCTTGCAAAAGTGAAACTAAAGCAGAGGGTGAGTGTAAGTTATTTTGAGGAGCTGTTTGGATGATGCTGTTTGAATAACCAGGTTATTCATTATTATCTTTTATTCATTTATATCTTTTGATTAACCTTTTAGTAGTGGTTCTTGATTAAAACATTTATTCAACATATTACATATATATAGTTTCAGTTAGGTTATTACACATATAAGGATGAGCCTCTGTTCTGGTGAAAGGTCAGAAGTGCAACGGGTGAGATGAGAGAGCATTTAAGGTCGACACACACACATACACACACTTACACAGCAGTTAGACTCAGGGGTAGGCGAAGGTTCAAATAATATTTTGTAAAAGTTTACAACTGCAAAATTGTGTCTGCACAAGGGACAGTGTGCCTTAAGACATGCTGCTGATGTTCTGAGATAAGCGAGCGAAGGCGAGCTACAGGAAGACACCTGGGATGGAGATGGAGGCGATGTTCTTTTCAAACTGTGTTAAAAGTTGCTAACAGAACATTTGTGGTTTTGAAACTCATGCATGTGATGACGTATGAGGGGCCGTCAGAAAAACAAACCCTGATGCTATAAAACGATTGTCTTGTGTATTTTTGGGCGGAGATCTACAGCTGATGTTGCAGGGTACATCTCCCCACGCTGCGTGTGTTCATTAAAATCATTGTTTGACCAAGCTCTTCTGGACTTCGTTGTTTTGTTCTCGTCCTCAATATTTTGAACAGGTGACACTTTGTACATGTAAAATTTAAATCCAGACTGGAGCATTGTTTCATGTTATTTGGCATTCTTGTGTTTATTTCCTCTTCCTTCAATAGTCAGAGACAGAAACACCATGAAATATAATGCGATTAAACAGCCACAATCACCACTGTTAAATTTAGGAGTTCCAGTCTCTGTTTCATACACACTGACATGCTGGATTTTCCATTAGAATCGGATCTGGTCCATTTGCAGGCCGGCTCATTGTAGTATTTCCTTGACCTGTTCATCAGAAATTTTTGAAGTGTGGAAGAGCACTTCTTTTTCTCCTGTGGGAGGACTCATAGGGCATGTGGTTGGAAGATGTTTAGATGGGTTCTGGTGTCAAAGTAACAGCTACATAAATGCCAGAAGCCAAGGTTTTCCAGCAGAGCATTTTATTGTATTCAGATGATCAGTGTTATTTGCTTCACCTGTCTCGTTTTAATGTTGCCTGATTGGTTTACATTATGTATTGTGTAATTCGAGAAATCCACTATAAAATCAATACAGATATATCCCTGAGAGTACTGAATAATCTAATTTGGTTTTGAAGGCCAGTATTTCCTGATTTCAATGAGGAAAAACAGTGCAACATTAAACACAACATTACACAACACTGCAGAGAGTGCTGTGGTTTAAGTAGTTCTTGCATATTATATCATTATTTGCTGTCAGCATTTTGCAGTGTTGAGTTTCATCATAAGAAAGTTCAGGTTCAAGTTCTGTTAGTGCAGTTTCATTGTTCCAAAAATAACTGTCTCCCCCTCCCTCCCAGGCTTTGTAAAGTTCATCCCTGTGTACTATTTTAGCATTCGTTGGGCCACTTAAGATAGGGAAATATTGATCAATGTGCTTTATTCTAACTGGGACATACACTGTACACTCTCCTCCTCCCTTTAACTCCCCTCAACTAACTGCCTCCCATTTCCCCCCAGCCACCGCCTTCCTTCTTGCATCCCCTTTTCATTCCTCTTCATGGCAGAATACTGCAGGCCATGACAGAGTAAGTAGGCAGGAAAAAAATTGTGGACGGGTACTAACATCTTCATGGGGACCAAAAATTGGTAGTTTACTATAGTTGTGGGGACAAACAGCCCTTGACCAAAATCCCGGGCCCCACGAGTTTGAAGGCATTTTTGAGCCTCAAAATGTGGTTTTAGTGTCAGGGTTACAATTAGGTTATGGTTAGGTTTAGGGTAAGGGTCAGGGTTAGGCATTCGTTTTTGATGGTTAGGGTTAGGGTTAGGGGCTAGGGAAAGCATTATGTCAATGAGATGTCCCCACAATGATATAAATACACACACATGTGTGTGTGTGTGTGTGTGTGTGTGTGTGTGTGTGTGTGATAGAGAGAGAGAGAGAGAGAGAGAGAGAGAACGATAAGGAGTTGATGTCCTGTAAGGTGCTTTTGGAGAACTTATCAGAAGTATAAAACCATCTATCCAGAATAATGTAATAACTGTAATAATCAAGAAGTGGTGCAAACAGCACTTTTCGTGATGAAGATGAAAGAGTTATAGAGGTGCACCGATGCACTTTGTCCAACTTTTTAGCACTGCAGAGAGAGAAAATGAGTTCAGAAAATCAAGCTTTGGATTTACCTACATTTATGTTTAAACATGCCCTAAAATATGCTCAGACCTTCACTTAAGGAAAAGTTATAAACAAAGACAATCAATTTGAACTATTTATACATATAGTGATTATCCATTCGCAAGTGAACAGTGTAGGATGGGAAGTTTGTAAGCCGCTAGTTACTGAAGTTGGAGTCCTTTCAGTGAAACATGATTAAAGCTATTGGCTGGAGCTCCTTTACACACCCTCATTTTAGGTTTGCTGTTCAGAAGAGGTATTACTTGATATTAAGCACATTATATTTGCACTGATCTGGAAGCTTAGCAATTTCAAAGGGTTACCCACTCAATCCACAGTTAGACAACAAATTATTCATTACAAGACCATACCATCAAATGTGATATCTGTTCATAGATATCCTTGAGATGCAGAGAGAAGACAGATAGAACTGTGACTAGTTTACCTAGAAGTTGGCATGCAGCTAAAATAATTCCAAATGTGTACTGTAGACAGCTGAAGGAATGAAAAACTAAAAGCAAAAATGAAATCTGAAGACTTACATGGAGTCACCATGACCTTAAGCCTGTGCTCTTTAATTAGCAATTTTTGATTTTTATTGAAATTGTTCTCGAGTGTCATGGCAATTAGGAGTCAAAGAATGTAGTCATTCAAACGTGTATGAAAAACTGTTTTCTTTTTCCAAAAAGTATTTTTGCTGTTCTTTAAAAAAAAGTTGGGGAAAAAAAGTTAGGATTCAGAGCAAGAGCTGGGATCATCATCATCACCACTGACATGTTAAAGAACTCTTTTAGCTGATTATATTAATTTTTTTTTCAGATGATGTCCTTGGACCATGATGTCCAGGTGTGGCAGATGTGATAGCAGCCCCTGCTGTGACTTCCCTTGATTGTCCCTTTCTGTTGTCTTGCAGGTTCCTGATAGATGGGGTTAATTAATGCATCTGGGAGCTCTGGCTTAACCCTGGTTATTTTATGATTTACTCTACACAACACTACATACCTAACATTTGATCACTGACACACTGACTTATAGACCTCATGAAGTTAATTGTGGTTTTTGTTGTTTATAAACTTTGGTTGAAGTTGTGTCTCTCCCATAACCACAGTAACATTAACAGACAGAACTAAAGAGTGATTTTAATTACAGCAGATTAACTGCCCATATATTTCTTTGTGTCCTGTACCAAAATGGTGGAATAAATACTGTTGTGATGTATTTCAACCAAAACCCTAATTTTCTTATTAAACCCAAAAAGGGAATTTTAGTACCTGAACCTAACCATTAAAAAGAGTGTCCAAAATGACATAGAACATAAACAGTGGACTCCTTGTTGAGATCTCTATATCTTACATCTCTACAGTCTCTTATTGTGGACCACTAATTTGGCATCCAGAACCACCACAGCCGGTACATAAGCAGCTGTCACCAAAAAAAACACTTTGTCAATCAACAGGGATTGACTGGCAGTATTTGATATACTGGAATAAGAACATGTTGCCCGAATGCCTTCCTTTAGGGAACACAGTTTTTAAAAGAGAGCACATCCAAAATACATTGGTGGAATTAAATTGTCCCATTTCTATGCAAAAGGATTATGGCCACTGGAAAAAAATAAAATCGATCAGCAGTTTCAAGTTTCAAAGTGCCCCTCTGAATTTAAAGGTACTGATATCATGATTTTTTTTCCTGTTTTGATGCAATATATAATGTATATAAGTATAATGTTCAGCAGGTCCACTTGAACACATCTACATGCCTAAATGTTCTGAGTTCCGATGGCTGATTTTTAACAAGCAGATAATCTGGTGTAACTAACACAGTGGCTTATGAGCACAATGTTTAAGCCTTGCCTTTTTGTTTAAGTGTAAAGTTTACATGAGAGCTGAGTGTTACTCCTCTGTGGCAGTCTAATTAGACATTATTTTAATTACCCAAAGAGACTTCCATGCCAGGACCATTCACTAATTCAATCACAGAGGCTATTTCAAGTCTCAGATCAAACTGTTTTAAGTACATGTAAGTGTTGCAATGTTCCCAATACATCAAAGACTGGGTCTGACATGATCTGAATAAATCTTTTTTCTTTAAGGTGAAATGCACCATGAATAATGAATAAAGGAAGAAGCTATCTTCCTGTGAAAATTTAAAAAAAAGATCAACTCAAGCCAGAATTTTAATGCATATGTATAAAACAAGCATCAAATACGGTAGGTTAAATACAATGTAATAAGAAATGACTATGCTACATCTTAAAGTATACTGAAAAAACATAGATCTTAAGTTAAATTAATGTCATTAACTATAAGTAGTTATGACTAACATGTGGTCTCTGAGACAAACCCCTTGGGAATCCTCAAATCCATTATAGATCCCCAAAAAACCCCAGTTTGCTTTAGTTATCTATTCTTCCCTTAGGTTTAGAAAAAAAATGTGAAACATCCAGAAAATTCTCTGATGACTAGTATTTCCTGAGGTGATTTGGTAGAAAAGCAGAGCCTATCTAACACCCCTTTAAGATCAAATACAAAAATCTCTGTCAGAGCCTTCCAAAAAGTGATGAAATCATGATGAAATGGCACAGGAAGGCAGTGGAAGTGATTAAACAGCCACAGACCCTAGGCAAGTTCTGCAGTATAGGCTGAGCCTCCCATGACAGAGAATAACATGAGCAGAACTTGGCTTGTTATTTAAAACAGCAGTAGGGGCTATCAGTTTATTGCAGCCATAAATCTGCTTGGCCTCTGACAGGTGACACCATTCTGTAACTCTGACCTGACTAACCTTTACGAAGCCATCAACTGTTAGCAGAGAGTTTGCAGCTTGACCAGAACTTCTACCTGAATTGCATATATTCATTTATTCTTAACATAGTTTCTGTAAAGCATCTAACACAGCCTTCACCCTATTTTTAAAGGCTCTTTCTTGAAGATGGATAGATAGAAGATAGATTAGGTTAAGTTTTCTACTAAATTGTAAGATCAGTTAACCCACTATTAGCTTAAACTTCCACTGCAAATGGCTGGAAGGTTGGGTTTCTGTTTTCCAGGTGGATGAGTTGCATGCTGATCTTCCTCTCCACCTCTGGAGGGGAGCTGTACCTTTATCGCACACTTGGGCATCATCTACTCATCTGAGGGCTGTGTATTTAGTCCTGGCTGTGACTCCACCAGATAATCACATCATACTTGATGGTAAAGTGGCTCTCCTCACGTTTTTTGTCTCACATACTTCCATGGATTCCACTTCACATCTGCAATCACCTCTGATATAATTATATCCAGCCCGTGAACCTTGAGTTTGACATGTCTGCTCTAAAGCTAACTTGATGGTTACTAATTCCCGGTTTCCCACATTATAGTTCTGTCAGGGTCCTGGGTCTGAGCGACCCAGGGTCCCTCAGCAGTTATGGACATGTGTATTTTTGGTGCTGCTGTTGCTCGTCTTCCTGGTTTGTGGGTTTGTGTGTGTGTGGGTTTGTGTGCTGAGCACTGGTCTACAGGAGTCTTCAGGCCTGGTGGGTGTGTCCTGCCAGGTGGCTGGCCACGCCTAAGGACCTCACACACCTGCAGCTGATCTGGTTCGTCGGGGGAGCTCTACATAGGGGTGTAGCTGAGAGCTCCTCGACGTGGGATCATTGAGTTACACTCCAAGTAAGTGTGTGTCTAGTGTAGTGTCGTGCAGGTTGTGTATGCCCGCGGGAGTTGTGTTTGACGGCTGCCTCTGTTGTTTCCCTGCAGGAGGAGCGTGGAGCAGAAGAGGACAGCATGCACGGGGTGTGCGGAAACACAGGAGCGGAGAGCATGAGCACGGACGTTTGAGTGAGACACGACACGGGAGTCTAGGGAGCTACGGGGATTTATTGTGTACTGGTTATTTACTTCACTGTAAATAAACGCACTGTCTTCATTAAAAAGTCCAGCATTTTGGTCCTCCTTCCTCACATCCCCACGGTTGGCCAGCGTCAACCGTGAGAAGTTCCTTTCAGCAAGAGTTCATAAAATATAAGCTAAGGTTAGATGCCGGTTAGGTGTAGAGCAATCTGTCTGTAGTTTTACTCATTTCTAAATTACTGCTCAAAATTAGCAAAGCCAAGCTGCTTTCTTGTGGACAGTGTGTGGGCCAGTCTAAGACGACTTTAACTTTCTCTGGGTCATTCTTCACTTGCCAATTCTTGAGACAGAAACCCAAAAGGTTACATACTTTTTACATACAAACTTTGAATTACTTGCCATAGGATGTTTGTCAACGTCCCTGGAGAAAATTATAATGTCATCTAGATAAACGAACACAAATAAGATTCAAAAAATCACTCAAGACATCATTGACTAATGGCTGGAACACTGCTGGGGCGTTTGTGATGCCGAGAGGCATGACCAGGTATTCAAGGTTGCCAAGGGGGTGTTGAAGGCTGTTTTCCATTCATCCCTCTCTCTAATACAAAAGTGATATGCTTTACGGAGGTGAGGTTTAGCTTAATACAGGGGTTCAAAGGCAGAAGAGGACATTTATTATTCACAGTGATTGGGTTGACACCCCTGCAATCAATACATGGGTGGGGTGTTTTGTCTTTTTTGTCAACAAAACAGAACCCAACACCTACTGGGGATGAGGAGGGATGGATGATCTCAGTGTCAAGGGACTCATTTATAAACTTTTCCTCATTATTGGCGCTCAGGACCAAAGAGATTGTAAATGCGGCTGGAGGGAAGAGGCTCTCCTGGGAGAAGATTGCAGCTCCACTTACAGTAACAGAGCTCAGAGCAAACTTTAGGTCCACTGCTTCACTTCTGAGTCCAGTCCAGATGGAACAGGTGAGGATTTACTATACTGTACTATTTTAAAGCAAGTAATAAATTGGCAAATAGGGAATTTCAGACACAAAAGACAGTTGAGCTCACAATCCTGGAGTGTAGGACAAAACTGAATCAAGGTGATGTCCACTGTCATACAGAAATTGCAAGACAAGAGCCCATCAAAGTATCCCCCAGTTATGCAGGTGGCCTATTTGGACAGGATGCACTCTGCACCAGTTTTGTAGTATTACTGTGGCACCAGTCTGAGTCAGAGGGATCTGCAAAACCAACACTTATCAGGAGGTATCTCTGCTGGTAGACAAGAAAACAGCTGTAATTTACATAAAAAATATGACAAAAATAACTTTAATGATAAATGTAAAAGAAATCTGGTTTATACACAATCTGGTTTATGGAAATAATTAAGAAAATATAGTGATATGTATATTTTTTTCTGGTTATGTAATTATTGAGCACTTTAGTAAGGTCTCATCTGTTGAAGAGATAAAACCATTCTCTCCTACAGGCCCAGGCAGCAGGCTGAAAGTAATTCTTTGCTGTCAGGAGCTATGAAAGTTCTGCATGAAGCTTCTTCTCCTCTCCCATGGGAAAACAGCAGTGGAGAGAGGAATCTCTGTCAACCAAGAGGTGGAAATCTGGAGTGCAGAGAGACACAATGATTACCCAGCATCTAGTCTGGGATTACATCAGCATGTTTGGGCGAATCCTCAAAGTCCGTATCTCAAAGGTGCTCCTTTCTTCTCCTGCCTTGTCCAGACACAGAGTGCATATAAATGTATGAAAGAGGAGGGAAAAGTGTCCCCCAGTCTATACAGAGATTCTGATCAGCTCGAACCGGTGCTTAAAGAATGGAGAACACAAACTTTGTCCAAAATCCTCTTATGTTTTCATTTTTAGCAGTCTCTTTTTCCTGCAAAATGATAACCAAGTTAGCCTTTTTTGTTGATACAACATACCTCCTTTGGTTGGAACTGGTGCTTAAACAATGGAAAATACAAACTTTGTCCTAAAACCTCTCATGTTTAGTTGGGGTTTTTTGTAAAAAGATAACAATGTTAGCCTTTTCTGCAGCTATAGGGCATATATGGTATCACTGTATCAAACAAGAAGTGTAACTACGATGGTGTTTGCTAGTTCACCTTACGTGCATTAATTTAATAACGTGGTTAGCCTACTCAACGTAAATTACACACGAACAACATGAAGCTACTCACCCAGAGAAGAACGGCTGCTGCTGCCATCATCATCCGTCATCATTTCTGCTACACTGGCAGGGCTAGGGGCCAGAACTCTACTCTTCGGGTTCTTGGGGGATGTTGCTAACTCCGGGTCCGATAACAGGCACCACACCCGCAGTAGATGTGCTCGGTGTGAGGTCTTGCAGCAAGCTATCAAATACGGTGCATTTCTTGGCTTTTAAAAAAACGCTATGCGTCGCTATGCATCTTTTGCTGTGAAGTACAGCAAGACTTTTGACCACTTCGCCTTGGGCATTTTTAATCTGTAGCTCTGCTCTAAAAGAACATACGTACCTGGGCCCGCCTACTATCCTTGGAAAGGTAAAATGATTGGCTAGAATCCAAAGTGTATGACATCTCAAGAAAAAAAAGCACCGAAATAAAGTACCGAAATGTGCGCTGCTTTTCGGTCTGGTTACTACCGTTTATGTCAGAACCAGTGCCATTATGGCACCGGATATCGGTACCCATCCCTACTGAGGAAGAGATAGAAAGAAAAATGTGTGAATTAGAACTGAAGTGGAAGCAGAGCTGGATGCTATTGGTGAGAGCAGTCGCAGCACAGTTCACTTGTATGTTCAGTTCACAGCCTTTTGTTTTTAATTTACACATTCACTCAAATTTCAATTCCTTATTTTACCTAAATTCAGTTTACAGAAGTTGTTCAATTCAATTTTCAATTCAATTCAATTTTATTTATGTAGCGCCAAATTACAACAACAGTCGCCTCAAGGGGCTTTATATTGTAAGGTAGACCCTACAACAATACATACAGAGAAAAAACCCAACAATCATATGATCCCCTATGAGCAGGCACTTTGGCGATGGTGGGAAGGAAAAACTCCCTTTTGACGGGAAGAAACCTCCGGCAGAACCAGGCTCAGGGAGGGGCGGCCATCTGCTGCGACCGGTTGGAGTTAGAGAAGGAAGACAGGATGAAAGGCATGCTATGGAAGAGAGCCAGAGATTAATAACAAGTGTAATTCAGCAGAGAGGTCTATTAACACATAGTGAGTGAGAAAGGTGACTGGAAAGGAAAAACTCAATGCATCATGGGAATCCCCCAGCAGTCTACATCTATTGCAGCATAACTGAGGGAGGATTCAGGATCACCTGGTCCAGCCCTAACTATATGCTTTAGCAAAAAGGAAAGTTTTAAGCCTTATCTTAAAAGTAGAGATAGTGTCTGTCTCCCGAATCCAAACTGGAAGCTGGTTCCACAGAAGAGGGGCCTGAAAACTGAAGGCTCTGCCTCCCATTCTAGAATAGAATAGAATAGAATAGAATAGAATAGAATAGAATAGAATAGCCTTTATTGTCATTGTACAGGGTACAACGAAATTGGAGTGCCACTCCCTTGGTGCAAAAATACAATAATAAATATAAATGTAAAATATAAAAGGTGCAATAAAACAAACAATAGTAAGTACAATATATACAGGATAGCAGCATTAATATAATGACAGTAAGAATAGCAGCATAATAATTGACGGTGACAGTATGGAGTAGCTAAGCAGTTTCAATTGTTTCGTGCTTATTTACTATGGTGATAGCTCTGGGAAAGAAGCTATCCCTGAATCTGTTTGTCCTGGTTCTACTATTCTACTTTTAAATACTCTAGGAACAACAAGTAAACCTGCAGTGTGAGAGCGAAGTGCTCTAATGGGGTGATATGGTACTATAAGAAGCAGAATTTTTAATTAGATTCTGGGTTTAACAGGGAGCCAGTGAAGGGAAGCCAATACAGGAGAAATCTGCTCTCTCTTTCTAGTCCCTGTCAGTACTCTTGCTGCAGCATTTTGGATTAACTGAAGACTTTTCAGGGAGTTTTTAGGACATCCTGATAATAATGAATTACAGTAGTCTAGCCTAAAAGTAATAAATGCAATAATGAAATAATGATACAATAAATAATGATAATGAAGCATACATTAAGCACCATTAATTCTTCTATTCTCAAACATATTTCTGTAATCTCATCTCATGAAAGCATATCATAAAGAGATTTTAGCTCAGCTGTTTGTTTGTACTAATTGAAAATAGATGTAAACAGCCAAAATATCAGACAATTGGTTTAAATCGTACACTGTGTAGTAAGACACAAACTAGAAGTTATCAGATAGCTGCACAATACCGCTGTCGGTTTTGTCTGATAATTTGTGCTAATCAATCGGCAATCAAACCCAAAGATGATTTCCTTGAATCCAGGCTCTGAACTCTGTGCTTTAACGTTCACTTTCTTTGCCTCTTTTGTGTTTTCTAGTAAAAATTGAAGAAGACAAACAGAGGATTCCTACTGCCACATACATTTAGCCCAGTAATGATTCAGTTCAAGCTCCTTTCTGTGCACAACTTCACCTCCCTGTGTCTTCTGAATGAAAAGGTCATTAGATATAACCAGACACAGAATGTGTAACATACTCTCTCTAAACAACTGCTGTCAAAGTGCCCTTGAGCAAGCACTAAAGGTCCATTTGCTCTGACAGGTTTGCTGAGCGTAGATGACAGTTGTGCGTTCTGTTGTGCATTCAGCCATAAATATACGATATATGAACATTTTTGTAACCTTCAATAAATAATGCTTACAAGCAGACAGAAAGGAGATTGTGATGGGTAGCCAGTACAGGACAGTTCTGAGCATGCATTTAAATTTGTACTAAAAGATTAAGGTGTGTTCTTCTACTTTCATATTCTGTGTCACCGGAAGGTTGCACCTTATCACTCAGTGAGCAATATTGATGTGGTTTCCTAATGTAAGCTCATTTTTGATCTGACTCATTGTCTTTTGGATAAATTGATCCTGTTTCCACGAAGTGTTTCATACCTCCATACTCTGCTTCCTTAGAAATCTTAAGTCAATCAACCAGTGAAAGGCCATCCCTGCCTGAAGAATTGGACACTCTGGTTACAGAAGAGTTCTCCCATATCCCATATCCATTCACATATTTATCTAAATTCCTGAAAGTCTAAATATTATGTGCTCAATAATAATAGTAGAGTAACTAGCAAAACTTTTAACAATTTTCACCTAGTCAGATACACAAATTCTAACTTCCCTACCTTGACTACTCCAATCTTCACCTTTCTACCTGTGTCCCATTCATTCACACACATGTATTCTGTTTTGCTTATATTGGCTTATATTCCTTTTTTCTCCAGTGCATGGCTCCACTGCTCCATGCTCCCTTCCAACTGCCCCCTACTCTGACTTCAGATCACAGTGTTGTCTGCAAGGATCATAGTCCACTGAGAGTCCTCCTGACCTCATCTGTCGATGTGTCCTCACCATTGCAAACAAGGATGGGCTCAGAGTTAAATCTTGATATAATCCCACTCATGCTTTGAACCCATCTGTCACTCCGACTGCACTGTCTCCCTGTCCTCATCATGTTCTACACCACTGCCCTTGGCACCCTATTGTTGCTTTCTTTAGATCCACAAAGAGACCTTGCATGTACTTCTGGCCTTCTCTGGACTTCTCCATCAACACTCTCAAAGCAAACATCACAGCCGTAGTGGTGTTTTCTGCTGCTAACTCATTGTGTCCTCTCTCTAATGTCTTCTTAGAAAATCTGGCTTCAACAACTCTTTCCTGTTTCTTTGTTGTATGGCTAATTCACCAACTTTCCACCATCAGTCCTCCCCTCTGTGTTCCTCAAAGAACTTCTTCCACCTTCTTGGCACATTCTCTTCATTTACTAGAACATTTTCTCTATCTCTATCCTTCATCACCCTAACCTGCTTCATATACTTTCAATCTCAAAATCTATGCTTACCCAGTAAATACAAGTCCTTTTGTCTTAATGTCCTGCTTCACATACAAGTCCTCGCTGTATACCTAACATACCAATGTTTTCGTCTACTTTCTTCATCTCCCAAGCTATCCCACCTATTCTTTGAAAGCCTCTTCCTGTCAATACTTTCCTGTACTTCCTAATTCCACTTTCAAGTTTCCTTGTCCTTTCTCCTCTGTCCTCTGAGGATACACCAAACACCTTCTTATTAGTTTTCCATTGTACTACAGCTGCACTTTTAGAGTCATCTGATAACTCTTCCCTACCAACCAGCACCTGTCTCAACTCCTCCCTAAATTCTGAGCAGTTTTTTAATCTTTCCACCATTTAATCCTTCTTAATAGCTCTACCTTGAGTGTCTTCTTCTTCTTGATTTCAAAGCTAATCCTATGGACTACCATCTGATGGTGCCTATTGTCCTCTGAAGAAGTTGCAGTCTCCTATGTCTTTCAAACGGCACCATCTGAATAAGTTAAAGTCACCACATTTAGATCAACTTATGTTCTTACCTCTTCTTCAAATATATGTTCACCACTAGATACTATTTCTAGCATCTTTTTTTTGGAAAAATTTATTGTCTGCTTGTTTGTGACACTACACTATCTTGTGCTGTTGTTTTGAGATTGAATGAGCCATCACTGAAATGAACCAGCTTACTGTATCTGCGGATATAACGGTTTATTTGATAGATCACCCACTACTACTCCGTACAACTTTTGCCTCCACATTAATTTGCTCTGCTTTAAATCTTCTGACGTTATTCTCTTTTCTTGTACGGTAACACCAGCAATATGGCAAACTAACAGCTGTTGTCAATCAAGCACTGATACACCTCGTCAGCTTCTGCCAAACAACACAAAATAGGCAGTTGGGAAGAAAAGGAGGGTTTCTTTTATTTTGCCATATGAGTAAACTGTATTTAGTTTGAGCAAATAAAGACTTTATTAGGTATGCTACCTACATAAAATAAACAGAATAAAGTCAGAATTTCCTTTGCTGTATAAAAGCTGAAGGCATATGATGACAATGAGGCTACCCCAAACTCACCACAAAACACTAAAACACTTCTTCATGCCTGGAGGAAACTGCTAGGTGGGAAGAGTCTTTCAGAGCATCTTAGCATCAAAACATGTCATGCACAGCTGGAGACTTAGTGCTTTAGCTTTACATGTTATGACAATGAACTGTACACACACACACACCATTGCACTCTGAAAACACACTAAGACATTGTATATATGTATGGATGGGTGAGTACACGACCATCCGTACTAATATTATTATGCAACAGAATGCGACGGATTTTTTTTTATATCTTCAGGGAGTCCTGGCTTGAATTTGGGGCTATTTTCTATTCTCCTTCCTTATTTGTTGCTTTTATATAACATATTAACATCTACTACTGCAGTTATGTTTAAAGGTAAAAACTAAACCAACCAAACTGGGGTCTGTCTGTTAATAAAAAAACTGACTTCTATGAAAGGACTGTAGAAAATAACTTGTCTCCAAATATTATGACAGTTTTATCTTCAAAACTGCACTTGGGTCATCAGCAAAATGCCACACATTTGCAGGTTTCTTCATTTATCAGAAAGAGTTCTGGACACATTTATTTTCTAAAATTGTCAGCTGCTTCCATCCACTCTGCTTTACTTTTAGCTGGAATACCCTGCATTACCCACAGTCTAGGACATGAGAAGTTCAACCATTCTGTGTTGGAACTACAGTAATTTAAATTAGATAGTGACTGTAATGTAGTTAAATGCTCACAGTATTTTCTGAAAAGCCATTGTTTTTAGTTTTTAGTAAAAAGGTCATGGCTTGAAAAGAAGGCCAAGAGACTTTTTTAAGGTTTTTAAAAATGCTTCACCTCTCATCCAAGAGGTGTCTTCAGTTCTAAAACCAAAAGGTGGTGAAGAAGAAAATATCTGCTGTCAGGAAATGCTAATGGTTACCTAAAAGTTCAATGTTATGCTGCTGTGACCAAACAGGTCGTCTTTATATGCAGTGTTACTTTAGAAAATGTGGCAACAGCCGTGTACTGTGTTCCATTTCTGCCAGCTTTACCCAGCCTTCTGTCAACATCTTTGTGTGTTTCAGAACCTGATGCAACTGTAAACATGCAGCTTTGCATTTGTGATCTGTTGTACTATGAGAATTTTCAAAAGCATGAATGGATGTGAGAGAAAAGTGTGAGAGTGTGTTTGGTGGCCTTTGGTGGTCTGTGCTTGCTCAGCTCTCTTTGCTCCCAGGCGAGGTGAGGCTGCGGTCAGCAAGGTCTGCTCACCCTGAGGACAGTGAGGAGCCCAGTGAGAGATTCAACTAACACCACTGCAGCAAGAGAGGGGGATTTGTGGAAGAGAACCACACAATCCTACGCACATAGATGCCTGTACTCACACACTCAGGGTCACTGGCTGTAACAATGTTGCACTAATGTAATCGGTAGAAAATGGGCTTCCAGCAGGCTTAGGCTACGTTCACACTGCAGGCGAAAGCGCATCAAATCCGATTTTTTTGACCCTATGCGACCCGTATCCGATCACGGTATGACAGTGTGAACGGCACAAATCCGATATTTTCAAATCCGATCTGGGTCACTTTCGTATGTGGTCCTGAATCCGATACATATCCTATGTTTTAGAAAGCGACTGCTGTGTGAACGGTCAAGTCGCATTAAATCCGTCTTTTACGTCACTGACACAAGACAGATGCCAATTATCAGCGCTGGAGAAGCGCCCGATAGGACATCGCGAACGATTTCTTGCCATCCGGTGAAACTGTTAGGAAGACCACGTTGGAGAAATGTGAACATTTTATTTTTACTGTGTTTTCTGCAGATTCTGACAGAAATCTGCAACTATCCTTTGAAGCACCGCTCCTCTAAAACAGCAAAAAGGATCATTATTAGTGTTAGAGTGAATTGTTAAATGTTTGTCATTTTTATTCTTACCATTTGTACTTTAACTGTGTGTTGAAAGGAATTCTTTTGTTCTCCCCTCCCCAGATTCTCGAGGTTCTGAGTGGGGGGCTGTAGTGTTTTATCACAGGCAAACATCCTTGTGAAGGTCTGATGTGGTAAAACTTCCTGCCCTTTGTATGGCTTCACTGTGTTATCTAGGGTGAACCATAGATTGGGTGTGGGGAGGTTACCCTCTTTATGACCTAGGATGTTGTTCCTGCTTTATGACCCTTTTGGTCAGCAGCTCACACACACACAAGGTATTCCTTGTTCACATGTATACCTATAAGATGTCATATGTTAATGAACCTATGCATATTCATGTAACCACAATAAAAGAGCAGTGTTACGGGGGAACGGACGAGAGTCTGACGGAGGTCAAGTGGGTGGAACGACACTTGGCTCCAGGCAGGCCTCCCTCATGCATGAGTAACACAAAGAACATTGCCTACTCGTGTCTTGCTTGCTGTGTGATTACATTGCCTTCAACGTTCCAGCGAATAGGTTCAAGCTACAAACCTATCAATTAGGTTATTTGCATTATTATGTAAATAACAAAATAACTTAAAGCAAAAATTTGGAAACATAAAGTCCGAAGTCTTTATATTAAGGGCAATCAGTCAAACAATATTGTTTGCTCTGGGTCTAAACAGAGCGCGTTGTGTGTGACATCTTCTTTTGCGCATGCGGGCCGCTTTGAGCGTTCACACTAGAGCGCATTTGATGTCGCATTTTATGTGTAGTGTGAACAAGCAGACAAAAAAATCGGATTTGATCAAAAAATCGGAATTGAGCATTAAGACCTGCAGTGTGAACGTAGCCTAAGTGTCACATTTACTCCCAAAACATGAGCAAAATAAAATATCTCTAAACAAATTTAAATGATGTCAAATGTGTTGTCTTTCTCTAGTATTTATATTATTTAACATTAATAAAATGTAGCTGTAAATGAATTTTAGTATATTTTACTCTGTTACTTTTTGTTTTGTTTGTGAAACTCATTAAGCTCACAAAACACAAGAAATGGCAGATGGCTGCACTGGCTCATTTGAAGTGAAGTGGCAGAAAATGGATGAAAGGAAGGATGGATGGCATCTCTGTATACATTGTTCTTTAAAAAATTGTTGTTAACATATGTCATTATGTAGTTGCAGTTATTTGTGTCTCATGTAGAATATTCTGTGTGTAGCATTGATGGTGCCTGTCTGAAAATGTGTATTTGGGTATTTTGCCTTGTGTGTTTGAAGTTATGTCAACTGGACATAGTTCAATATTGCTGGTGAACAAATTGTCATCGCTTAGTGAAGGCTTTTTGTGTTTGTGACCTTGTTTGTTAAAGCATGGTTAAAGCTTGTAATAATCAGGCCAGTGGGAGTAGGTTTTTTTAAGTGGATTTTTTTATATTCAGGTAAATGCTGCAATGTTGGACCTGTGTCACTACTGAATTATGTAGCTATGAGCCATTAGCCATTAGTTTCACTTCTGTTAGACTTTTTGTGGAAATTTATTGTTAGTGTGCACATAAAGTTGTGTATAAATTTGTTTTTAATTTCAGTAACTTGTCCTGTTCATTTCTGGGTTAATTCTTTTGAATAGAATATTGGAGAATTGGAGAATATCCCCTAAATGAGCCAATAGACAGTCAAAATGGGAAATAGCCAATCGTGCTATATTGGCGCATACTGACATTTAATAAGGTGCACAGTTTAGTTTCATCAGTGTGTCATGGCAGGCATCTCTGTATTCACTATCAAAGCACAGCTATAAAACACTGTTCTTTTGATTGTTTTTTTGGTGTGTGTAAGACATGAATTAAAATAGGACCTGTTTAGTGCTATTGTGGAATGAGCAAATAAACTAATCATATCCACACTCGGGATCATACAGTTAATAAAGACAGTGTTGGGAAGGTTACTTTTAAAATGTATTCCACTACAGATTATAGAATACATGGCCCAAAATGTAGTTTGTAACGTAATCTATTAAGTTGCTCAATTTAACGCATTCTGAATACATTATCTGAATACATTACATCTGGATTACTTAATATATTGTCATGCTTTTTACAACCACATGAATGTGTTATTGCTGTGTAATTTATTACTATCACTGAAGGCTACTCGCCACCAAACTAACATTGGTAGCTGGCGTTAGCTGAGGTTAGTTCATAGACTGCTTTCAGACTGCACATGATTATTTGCACCTAGCAGATTGTTAATGCTATCCATCAAATCTCACAGTCTGCAGTCTATGAACTAACCTCAGCTAACGCCAGCTAACAATGTTAGCTCAGTGGTGAGTAGCCTTCAGTAATAGTAATAAATCACACAGCAATAGTGCATCGAACATACTAAAGTGGCACATAAGGTAGATACCACAATTAAAACAAGGTAGTTGCAGTAGGCTAACATTAGATTTTAGAAAAGAACTTACTTCCAGATGTTTCTTTAGGTTGGAGGTGGACTCTTTTGTTGCTGAGAGCAGCTTGGTTGCTGGCAAACAGAGTTGCAGGGTCAGATTTTGCCCCTCCCTTTCTTCTTTAAATGTCAAGTGGTGTCTGATTTTCCAAGTAAGAAATTCATTCCTGGCCATGCACTGCTGGCTCTGTTTTGCTGGCTCCGGGTCCATTGTGTAACTGACGCCACCAACATTAACAGGACGCTTACATTAGAGCCTCTTTTTGCGTGTTTTGTTTGGGTTTCCGGCAATGCGTGGAATTACCAAAATTAAACAGGGGACAGAGAGGGGATAGCCTAACATATGAAACAGGAAAAGACAGTAACTGTATTCTATTTATCACCTTTATAAGCGGTAACTGTAACAGAATACAGTTTCTCATATTTTGTATTTAAATACACAACTCCAGTACATGTATTCCGTTACTGCCCAACAATGATATAGCTTTATGTGAAACTGCACTTGGGGAAAATTTTTTTTTTAAATTATTATTTTCATGATCATCATTATCCATTTTGTCGGCCATCCAAAGATTCAGCAGCAGTGCACCCTCAGCAGCTGCAGTCTCCACTTCACAATCGCCGCAGCCCATGTGGCTCCCCATGCCCGACAAAACGGATCTTCCGATGTTTTCAGCTAAATCGCTGGTCATGCTGGTAGGCAAAAAGTGAAGCAGCTCATGGCGGTGAGAAGTGACCATCAGGGGACAGCGGACACAACCTGACCTCTACCGGCACAATTTAGCGCCGGAGGTTTTCGTAAAGCTTTTATTTTGGTATTTCCATTGACCCGTACAATAAATTTGCATGTTAGCTAAATATTTAGTTTCCTGTAACATTTAGATTTAACATTTAACACTTAGATTTAAATATAATATTTAGATTTAAAATTTAGATTTAAATATAATATTTAGATTGAAAAACATGTTTTTCTAAGGTTTTGAGCTAAATGTGGAAAAATATTGCCGTTAATTTCAGCATGTTTCACTTTACAAACGGCACCCCATAGGTAAATGTACTGATTCTTATATAGCGCTTTTCTACTTTCCTGGCGCACTCAAAGTGCTTTATACAACATGCCACATTCACACAAGCACTTTCTTCTATACTTTAAGTGTTTTCTAGCTAACATTCACATGGATGCATCGGAGGGTTAGTGTGCCCAAGGGTATTTGGCATGTAAATATGGGGGAGCCAAGGGATCGGGCCACCAATCCAAGTAAACTTGAGGACATGTTTTGAAGATGTGGCCACAATTTAATTTTCACATTCCTATGACTTATTAGCTTGTTGCCACTTAAAAATTGCATTCTCATAGATTCCTAACTTGCGGTCATGAGTTATTAAATTTGTGGCCTCGCACAACAAACAAAAAACTTACCAGCCCAGCCCTGGGTACAGTAATGCTGATGCTAGAGAGCCTTTTCCAGCTGCCTCGTGATCTTACACTGTACGTGTCCATGAAGGTGGAAAACACCAACATGATACATCCCACCAGCCTTTGTAGTTCAGAAGAATGGAGTGTGTACCAAACAGCAGGTCATATCATTTGCCAGCTGTTTTAATGTTAAGTCCTCTAAAAAGCACCTATAGCACAAACAAAGTCACATTCACTAATCAAACAAGCTGTGAGGAAAACAGACAACAACTGTCCAAGACTGAAACTGAATTAACATCATGCACTAAATTATAAACCTGTAATCTGATCTACATATATACAGGTTAGTTATTCAAGAAGCAGTTATAAGTAACCTGTCCATGAAGGTTCTGTATATAGCTGAGCCTCTTTTTTTTTTAATTTTTTTAAATAATATCATATGTATCGGTGGATACATTTGTGCTGTATTTGCTCTGCAGTGCTGCTTAAAATGTCCCTCAAATCTGTAGCACTCACAACATGCACATTTATCATTTAAGACAGATAGACATTTTGCTTCCTTCCTTTCCTGTCCTGAAAAACCCTCACTTTCATTCATGCTGTCTGCATTTGATCACCTAATCAATGTCCCAGTGGGAATTTTGCAAGAACATTGCTCTGGGATAATTATTGTTCTTACTTCAAAGTTTCAACTGTCCAAAGATAAAATAGAAGCAGCTGGACTGAGATAGGTGCTCTGTAGTTTGAGCCATAACAGACAAGCAACTATGATGATGAGATGATTAGTGATGCGTGTGATGTTGATGGACTCTGGACCTCTACTGTGAGACACATGCTATAAGCTAGATGACAGTGGCTGGCTGAGAGTGAAATGGCTATGATCCTGTCAGTAAAGTGATAGCTCACCCATTCAGTCTGACAGAAAGTATTATTTCAGTTCAGTTCAATACATTTTTATTTATATAGCGCCAATTCACTACAACAGTTCCCTCAAGGTGCTTTATATCGTAAGACCTTAAAATATTAGAAAGAAACCCAAACAATCACACTATGAGCAAGCACTTTGGTGACAGTGGGAAGGAAAAACTTCCTTTTAACAGTAAGAAACCTTTGGCAGAACCATGCTCAGGCAGGGGTGTGACCAGTTGGGGGAGAGGGAATAGGATTATGCAAGATAGTAATTAAGAAAAAGATAAAGAGTGAATAATAGACACCGGAAACCAGCTCCTATGCCAAAGCATATGAGCTTTAGTATATAGGCCTGAATTTAATGATAACGTACAAATACTGAACCATTATTTTTTCACCAGCTATAATTAAATGTTAGACAGATGCCACATCAAAGAACACTTGTTCCAATACACCATATTCAGCTGGGTGACTGCTGACTCATGCAGGTGCAATCCTAAATATAGAGCAAAATAAAGCAGGGCAAGAGTCAAACGCTGTTTGGCAGCAGCAACAAGATATACATATTTTCAGTATATTGTTTTGACACATGAATACAGTAAAGGCAGAAACTCAGTAAATGATTACACACCAGTCAGCAACAACATTAAAAACCAACTACCTAATATTGTGCAGTTAAACCTTATGTGACCAAGACAGTTATGTGTGATGGGCCACATTATATAGCAGAGACCATTGCTATTGTTGAGTGTCACTTTGATCTCACTTTGTGAACATGGCTTGCTTGATGCAACTACAAAAAGTGTATTTACAAATGGGACCAATTGGCTGGTCAGTGGCGTCACTCGATGGGTCATGAGAGCTTCTTGTTCACGAAAATTAAAACTG
Organism: Oreochromis aureus; assembly: GCF_013358895.1. Taxonomy (NCBI): domain Eukaryota; kingdom Metazoa; phylum Chordata; class Actinopteri; order Cichliformes; family Cichlidae; genus Oreochromis; species Oreochromis aureus. The sequence goes on from NC_052943.1 coordinate 31,976,717, forward strand.
CCATTTTTGAAACTCAGCAATGAAGGAAACGCCGTGTTCCCCAGTTCTGTCGAAAAGCCCCAGACCAAGCAGCAGGTATATTCTTGTCTCAATGTCTGGTTTTTTTTTGTAGCGTTCATGTCGGAAAATAATCACATTGTGGGACGCTCGTATGCACCAGCATCTAGAGACCGGGTGGTGTCCTGCCTTAATTCCTGAGATTCTGTTCTGCTAGGTTGGGCCATCGGAATCACGAAAAAGCATAAATGAATTCTGTATATCTAAAGATCCTGTTCACTTCCTTTAATGAGCTCAGCTAAAGTTAATTCTTTTCATAAGAACACTGAACTCGAGAGCATATAATGCTTACTTGAGAGCTGGCAAGCTGTCACCTTTTTCAAACCCTCAACAAGACCGCCATCATGGCTCTGTAGTAATACAGAGCTTTAAACTGTCCTGCCTTCAGTTCAGACTTTTCACTCAGTGGAAATATTATAAAACTGTTACATTATAAAATAAAAAATACAACAAAGGAGACTCTGAGTGACTGAAGGAAGGATAGCATTTCAGCATTAAAATGACAGCAGTTGGTCTCTTCGGTTTCAGTGTTTTAAGTAAAGGTGATGCAATCCAGTAGGGTAATGTGCTCAATTCCCAACATGGTGTAGGCATCAGCTTAGTCAACCAGTTATTTCACTGACATAAAACAACAAGTGGAATTCTTTAGCCACACAGGCTTTATCTCTGTCCTGTATACCAACAGTCAGGTAAGTCGAATATTTAGAGATTAGCTTTACTATGACTTGACTGCTGATAAGCTGAATGGGAATTACTTACAGGCTTCTTATGCCTTTCTCAGACAGATTTTTACAGATTTGAAACATTAATAAAAGCAAACTTTTCTCTTGGACTACATAAACTGCTAGCTACATAACAGATGATCTCTCATATATCATTCATATATAGATTATTTTGTAAATTTAAAGAAATTTACAATCTGTGATGTTGTTTTATGTGTGTGTGTATGTAAGCGAGAGATAGAGAGAGAGAAAGAAAGAGAGACCGCGGCTGGAGTTTATTCAAAATGGCTACAGAGAGGGAAATACAGAGATACTGTGTCTCCTGAAAAAATAGCAACAATGAGAAATAAAGTCAGTTTCAGCAGCAACTATCCAAACTGAGTCTGTGTGTGTGTGTGTGTGTGTGTGTGTGTGTGTGTGTGTGTGTGTGTGTGTGTGTAACCCATCCATTCCCCCTAAAATGTGATTAATGGTAAGTGACGCCAGAGGCATTATCCTGATCATGACAGAGCAACACGACACCTCTGTCCTCCAAATGAGCTCCAACTAGTATGTGTGTGTGAGAGTCTGTGTGTGTATGCAGAGAGCTATAGCAATGAAGGGATACTAGAGGAAGAGAAGATAGAAATAAGGGGTGAAAAAGTGGCAAAAAGATGGACTGACAGCAACAGAGTGATGCAGAGGAAAACAGAGAAGTGATATAAAGGCACTGCTAAAAGAAATGAAGGATAGGTTAAATGAAGAAGCATGAGGAGTAAAAACGATAAGCAGCACAGTGAGACAAATCTTCACCAGAGTTCAGCTGAAGATCTCCCTGTTTGTTAAAAGTATGTGACTGTTTTTTTTTTTTTTTTTTTTTTGGGGGGTTGTTTGTTTTGTTTTGCTTTAAAACTTAATTGTATACCTGTATGCCTCACCACCCCCAATCCATTTCATCCAACCAACACTCCGTTCCTCAACCTCTTTTGTTTGTATAAAAAAAATCTGGAAAAAAATCTGAAATAATTTTTCATGCTTTGATTCAAACAACAAACATATATCAAACTCTGACCAAGACAGAAAGTGTGTGTCGCATGAATAAAACAAGTTTCTGGGCCCTGGGAAATAAAAAGAAAAAACTAAAAGTTGCTGAAGGCTACAGAATGATCTCTAAAGACTTTTTCTGACTGTGGAGACAGTGGTGGAGTGCAAATATAAGAAATGGAAAAATTACTGTTATCAGTTGTGGTTTATGGTGGATAAGGCCATCCCATAATTAATGGTGACACATTATCTGACTAATCAGCACAAATAAAAAGTTGCATTGATCATGTAAATGTTCATAGTGTGTTTTCTATTTGATGCCGTAGTCTACTAAAATATTTTTTTCCAGGTCCTGTATAAAAACTGGATATAGCCACTGCTGCATTTATGCATGCTAACAAGGTTGGTTAGCATGGTTGGTATCTCACAACAGTCCATATTATTTGTCAGACTCATTAAAATGCTCTCAAAGATAAGATCTCAAAAAAACACAGTGAATGAGTTCAGTTCAGTGACTCCACTTGTGTCATAAGGGAGATGTCAGGACATCTGTCAATTAAAGTGGCCATACATCTCATTCCATTGTTCAAAAGGATGACCAAACTTGAAACCTAGTTCAAGTCTGTGTGGAGCCAGCCTAAGCTGATTCACACATTCTGGCGCTTCAGTCATGGCATTAAAAAACAATAAATGCTAACAGCTAGCACGGCGTACAAGTAGGGTTGCCAACTGTCCCGTTTCAGTGGAGATGTCCTGTATAATGACGAAAATTGGTTTGGCCATTATTCTAACCCTAAATGTTCTGTATATTGATTGTGACCTGCAATGTCACTTTCTGACCAACAGATGGCACTCTTACAAATACCAAATCTGATTTGACCGCAATCAGAATCAGAATCGTGTTTATTGGCCAAGTATATGCGCAAACACATACAAGGAATTTGATTCCGGGCGATGGTGTCTCTCAAGCACAACAATGTAAAACACAATATGTAAACAACACAGTAGTACAGACACACACACACACACACACACATATATATATATATATATATATATATATATATATATATATATATATATATATATATATATGTGTGTGTGTGTGTGTGTGTGTGTGTGTGTATATATATATGTGTGTATATACTGTGGCGAGCTCAGACAAGGAGGAGACAGAGGTATCGTTTGGTCTTGCTTCCCGCAGAGTTAGCCAGGGAGCACAGCCATTTATTTGCAATCAACAGGAGAACACTGCCGCTAGCCCAACTGGTCGGCGCAGCACTAGCATAACAACAACAAGAAAAAGGCGCTCTCTCTCCCAGAGAACACACAGTCGCAGAGAGAGCACGTCACATGGTAACCACGCAACATAACGCTGCCGCCTGAAACAACAGAACACAGCTGTCAACAAAACCCAAACAGCCCTGACCCGCTACAATACATACATTATTTGAAGAGTTTCAGTCAGGTTTCAGAGCTCATCACAGCACAGAAACAGCTTTAGTGAAGGTTACAAATGATCTTCTTATGGCCTCTGACAGTGGACTCATCTCTGTGCTTGTCCTGCTAGACCTCAGTGCAGCGTTCGATACTGTTGACCATAATATCCTATTAGAGCGATTAGAACATGCTGTAGGTATTACAGGTACTGCGCTGCAGTGGTTTGTATCATATCTATCTAATAGACTCCAATTTGTACATGTAAATGGAGAGTCCTCTTCACACACTAAGGTCAATTATGGAGTTCCACAGGGTTCAGTGCTAGGACCAATTCTATTTACATTATACATGCTTCCCTTAGGCAGCATCATTAGAAGACACAGCATAAATTTTCACTGCTATGCAGATGACACGCAGCTCTATCTATCCATGAAGCCAGGTAACACACACCAATTAGTTAAACTGCAGGAATGTCTTAAAGACATAAAGACCTGGATGGCCGCTAACTTTCTGCTTCTTAATTCAGATAAAACTGAGGTTATTGTACTCGACCCTGAAAATCTTAGAAATATGGTATCTAAGCAGATTCTTACTCTGGATGGCATTACCTTGGCCTCCAGTAATGCTGTGAGGAACCTTGAGTCATTTTTGACCAGGACATGTCCTTCAACGCACATATTAAACAAATATGTAAGACTGCTTTCTTCCATTTGCGCAACATCTCTAAAATTAGAAATATCCTGTCTCAGAGTGATGCTGAAAAACTAGTTCATGCATTTATTACTTCCAGGCTGGACTACTGTAATTCTTTATTATCAGGATGTCCTAAAAACTCGCTGAAAAGCCTTCAGCTAATCCAAAATGCTGCAGCAAGGGTACTGACAGGGACTAGAAAGAGAGAGCATATTTCTCCTGTTTTGGCTTCCTTCATTGGCTTCCTGTTAAATCCAGAATTGAATTCAAAATCCTGCTCCTCACATACAAGGTCTTAAATAATCAGGCCCCATCTTATCTTAATGACCTTGTAGTACCATATCACCCTATTAGAGCACTTCGCTCTTGCACTGCAGGCCTACTTGTTGTTCCTAGAGTATTTAAAAGTAGAATGGGAGGCAGAGCCTTCAGTTTTCAGGCCCCTCTTCTGTGGAACCAACTTCCAGTTTGGATTCGGGAGACAGACACTATCTCTACTTTCAAGATTAGGCTTAAAACTTTCCTTTTGCTAAAGCATATAGTTAGGGCTGGACCAGGTGACCCTGAATCCTCCCTTAGTTATGCTGCAATAGACGAGGCTGCCGGGATTCCCATGATGCATTGAGTTTTTCCTTCCAGTCACCTTTCTCACTCACTATGTGTTAATAGACCCTCTGCATCGAATCATATCTGTTATTAATCTCTGTCTCTCTTCCACAGCATGTCTTTCATCCTGTTTTCCTTCTTTCACCCCAACCGGTCGCAGCAGATGGCCGCCCCTCCCTGAGCCTGGTTCTGCCGGAGGTTTCTTCCTGTTAAAAGGGAGTTTTTCCTTCCCACTGTCGCCAAAGTGCTTGCTCATAGGGGTTCATATGATTGTTGGGTTTTTCTCTGTATTTATTATTGTGCTATCTACTGTACAATATAAAGCGCCTTGAGGCGACTTTTGTTGTGATTTGGCGCTATATAAATAAAAATGAATTGAATTGAATTGAATACATGCGCATATACACACATATACAGATTCCATGTTTGTGTTCTGTGTAACTAAAAATACATTCTACTTTAGTTTTATACATTGATTAATGAACTGCAGAATCTCCTTATCATATTAGGTGTCCATAATTGTCACTTAAAGTCGAACTTTATGCTTACTCCATCTTGAAAGTGATTACATCCTTGCATTACATACTTTAGGTTCATTTTTTGCAGGCAGGTTTCTGAAAAAGAACAGGCAGATTTAGAATATAACATGCAGCGTTCTATAGATTGATACAAAAAAAATAAAAATTACATGTATGTGCTAACTTTCTAAACATATTCATTGTTACACTTGTGATACATGGATTTGAAAGTAGATAAAACACATTTGTATCGGCCTTGGCTCATTAAAGGTTTTGTCTTTAAATTAACTTTGTATGTTTCAGGTACTACACTCGCAAAGACTGAATGAACCAGCATTGCAGCCATGGATCATTATGAGCATCACAGGGAAGGTTGAAGCCGCCCACTGTATGGCCGGAGTCGCAGAGACCTGCACCCATGTCGCTGCTTTTCTGTTTAAAGTAGAAGTAACAGTGTTGATCCATGGCACAAGGACTGTTACAGATGAACCCGCATACTGGGTTTTGCCGGGTAATATGACCAAGAGACAGCCAGAGGTTGGCCATAAGATAGACTTCTCCTCTTCAGCTGCCCAAAAAAAGGCTCACGATTAAAACATAAACAGACCATCTGTAGTGACAGTCAAAAGAAGCCTTCCTCAAAGAAGAAAAATTCCACCCGCTACACTGGAGGAGTTGTCACCGCTATTGGATACACTGCTGGAACACAGTAAAGCTATATTTTTGGACCCAAAGAGACATGGCTGTGGTACGCATCTTCCCTGATGTGGATTTCCGGGAACCACATTTGAAGAAAGCACAAGAGTTCTTCAAAAAAATGTGCCTTCCAGAACTGGTGTGAAAATATTTCTCCAACCATAGTTCTGTTCTGAATGACCCATAATTTTTTATTTAGGGGGTCTAGATTTATGCCTGAAGTGCATTGCCATGTAAATAATTTGCTTTAACTGAATATGTACTTACTTAGTACCACTGTTCAAAATCTGAATAAAGAAATAAACAAATGTTTGCCTTTTTTTAATTAAAACCACTTTATAGAACATCACATCAGTTGTAATGTAGAATCAATGTCATTTATAGTTTACAAATGACAAAATGTTTACATAAAATCATGACAGCATTTACATGATATCACCCACTACTAACATTCTGTGATTTACTGTATTCTTTTCAAAAATTATCACTATATATACAGCACAAGACTTTGAGGGGAGTTAACAAGAGAAAGTTTCATTTTTCCCTGGTTTTACTATCACACATTCGATACTTCCGGCGCCACTCCGAGCTGGCAGCCAGTATCAGCAGCTCCGACCTGACCGAGTACTTTTTTCTCTTTTTTTGTTGTTATTGTGTTTCTTGTTGTTTTTTATATTGTGGACTGTACTACTCCACAATGGAGCTCAGAATTTTTTGGACAATCGTATTTTTTATCACATTTTTTACGGCATCTGTGTCTGGAGAGCGCGTGGAGGTCCGACCGCCCACTGTTTACAGCAGGGATCAGCTGTTAGCCCTCTGGGCCTCCACTGTTCTGCCTACTGCCGGGCGAGCCAACATCCCCCACGAGGTGAGGCAGTAAGGTTAGGCGGTACCGGCCAGCGATTCCATCTGTTATTATGGGGAACGTGAGATCGCTCCCCAAAAAAGTGGATGAACTGGCGGCTCTAACCCGACATCAGAGGAGCTGATGTCAGGTGTCGGGGGCCCCACAGGGAACTGTGTTGGCACCGTTCCTCTTTACCCTGTACACTGCACACTTCTTCATCAACTCCCCACGCTGCCACCTACAGAAGTTCTCTGATGACACTGCCATAGTCGGCCTCATCACAGGTGAGGATGACTCAGAGTACAGACAGTGGACTCTGGACTTTGTGGACTGGTGCCAGCAGAACCACCTGCTAAACAATGCCGGGAAAACCAAGGAGTTGGTGGTGGACTTCCGGAGACGCAGACCCACCACACTGGGCGTGGACATTGAGTTAGTAGACTCGTATAGGTACCTGGGTGTTCACCTGAATAATAAACTAGACTGGAGCCACAACACTGATGCTCTTTACAGGAGGGGTCAGAGCAGACTCTACCTGCTGAGGCGGCTGAGGTCATTTGGAGTCCAGGGAGCGCTTTTAAAGACCTCCCCATTCATCTGTCATTTTTTACAGTGTTGTATGTTGGAGCAGCAGTTTATCAGCAGCTGAGAGGAAGAGGTTGGATAAACTCATTAGGAAGGCCAGCTCTGTTCTGGAATGCACCCTGGACCCAGTGCAGGTGGGGTGAGATAGAAGGACTCTGGCCAAAATAACTTCTCTGATGGACAGAGTCTCCCACCCCATGCATGTAAATGTTGCTGAACTGCAGAGCTCCTTCGGTGACAGACTGCTGCATCCTCGATGCATGAAGGAGCGTTTCCGCAGGTCCTTCCTCCCTGCAGCTGTCAGACTGTACAATCAAAACTGCTCCCAACAAACATAGAGGTTTACATCAGTGCTGTAACTTGCACTATTTTATCAGCCGATTCACACTATAACCAGGGTTTGCCTCTTAACACTAGAATTACTGAGCCTTTTTTCCCTGGTGCAAGTCCCTACTACTAGATTTACTGGCCTGCGCAGATTTGCGTAAATTCCCCCCGACCTTAACACCTCTTGGCACCCCGCTGAGATTTTCACAGGTCGTCAGCTCCATTGTTCTCCTGCTTTTGTTGTGCAAACACACCCTCCCCCAACCCCTAACCATGAGAGATTCAAGTTTTTCCTTCCCTGCAAGGCTGCTTTCCTTCCTTACCTGCCTGCATGCCTGTCCATAAACATATATACACAGAGTTGTACATATATTTATATATTTATATAGCCACACCTTATATAATATGCATAAAGTCTAGTTATACACACAGACACATCTATATCATATATACACACACACACACACATATATATGTATGTATATATATATATATATATATATATATATATATATATATATATATATATGTGTGTGTGTGTGTATATATGATATAGATGTGTCTGTGTGTATAACTATGTATGTGTGTGTATAACTATATATATATATATATATATATATAATATGTATATATGTATATATATATAAAATGTTTGTATAGTGCACTTTCTATACCTTGCTCTGTCCACTTTTTTGCAATGACAATGCAGATTTTCCACTTGTGGGACAAATAAATGCAGATTTGCTGTGTGTGTGTGTGTGTGTGTGTGTGTGTGTGTGTGTGTGTGCGCAACATTGGCATTTGTTTACTCAGATCCAAGGCAGGCCAAACCTCTGTGTTACAACCTACATACAAAAGACACATATTCACAATATATGGGTGCACAAGTCTGTTTTATTTCAAAGTGTTTCAAACTTTACAGGGTTTGCAGACCCAGTGTCCATCATCCCTGCATTTGGCACAGGTGAATTTCTTACATGTTGCACAGGTAAATCTGCTGCGATTCCTGTTGCAGCTCTCTTGCACCTGGCACTGCATTGTCTTTACAGTCCCTGGCACAGCAGCTGCAGCAGCCTGCCTCTGTGCTAAGATTTCCTTGTGCTGCATGAATCGGCAACGAAGTTGCTGAGCTAGAAGACGCAGAAACAATCTTCTTTTGCCTGTCCACCCTGTACATGCCTTGTACAAAATGTAGGCATTCACTGCCGCCAGGTCCAGCATATTGTAGAAAACCGCTACTGGCCACCTGCGTGTTGCTGATCTTACAGAATACATCCGTGCCATTTGGTCCAACACGTCTACACCACACTGTAAAAGTAGAGCGAGAGAGTCATGAGTATATGTTTTTTTCTATAGGCCTGTATACCACACATCAGAAAACATTGTAGCACTGGTGTAAAATTGTACACACATACACATACCTTCATGTGGTTGTAGTCTGTGATCGTGTTGGGTTTCCTCTTTCTGCCGTCACCGATCGTCACGTCTTGGTGCATGGAACTTAGAACACACACAGTCTTGTTTTTTTTAGGTGCATAAATTGTCAAGGACACACTGCCACTTCTAAGCACTGAAGTGGAGAATACCTCTCGCTTTGCAGTATCTTTTGCAAGTTGAGGAAGTTCACGCCGGACTTTATTCCCCGTGCCCAGTAATGTTGTTTTGCGCTGCAGCAGTCTGTGCGACAGTGACAGTGAAGTAAAGAAATTGTCCGTTGTGACATTTCTTCCATCATCCAAAAACGGCTCCATCAGTTTCATGACCACGTTCTCTGCCAGCCTCTCTCCCTTCTGACGACTGGGGTCCTTTCCCAAGTAAGGAGATGCACTGCAGACATATTTGGTGTCTGTTACGAGTCCGAAATTGAGGATGAGAGTAAAACAATGATGGTCCAGAAGAGGTCAATCAAACAATTGATTTTAATGAATGCACGCAGCGTGGAGAGGTGCAAACTGCAAAACAGTTGTACATCTCTACCCAAATTACACTCTAGATTGCTTTTATAACATCAGGGTATTGTAACGCCCCTTCTTGCGTTTACAAGCACATAATTTGCATGTACAGAACATTCATGTATTTTAAGAATTAACTGCAACATAGAGGTTCCTCCTTGTGGCATACTCTTAAGAATATGGTGATGATCTAAGGCCTTTGAGGTCACCATGGGCTGGACATCCTTCCGTCACCTGTAACTAGGCAAACTCAAATACCACAAGAAGCTGAATACATTCAGGCCTTTGCTCAGCTACTATTTTACTCTACCAATATACTCAGCATATGAGTTATGATATATATATATATAACTCAATCATTTTAAAGTAGTTATAACTGCACCTGTAATAAACATGTTAATATTTGATTAGGATAACCCCTATAATATCAATTATAACATAATGCCAGCAACTTCAATAAATGCTTGGATGAAATGATAATTAATGCAATGACAAAGATGATGGTTATATAAAATAATCCCTGTAATTCCACAATTCCCCCTTTTGACGTCTCTTCCAGAGACGTCACCACACTATTCCCAGGTCCACTACCTTCGCTCTGACCCTCTCTAGCCGCCCCCTGACTCAGCAAATCCGACAACAACCTCATGTCCTCTAGGTGGTCCAGCAATAAAACACCAGCTCCCACTTGAAAACACTTCGTGCTTAAGTGGTCTCTGCTCCTTTTCTGGGTCCTTCTCTAGTGGAAATCTTCTCCTGTAAGGGATAGAAAACAAACAACCTTTCTCTGCTATACCTTACTAACTTACTGTGTTCATCTCAGGTTCCTGTCATTATTCAAAGTTGGTTCCCAATATCATATCAGGCAAAATCACAAACCCTACTGCCACGTCTGCTTTGTTAAGCTCTTCAGTTAGACTCTGTACCGGTTTGCCAATCTGTGTGTACATGCCTCTACACTTTTAATGTCTAAATGCACATCTGGATGTATGTGCACTTGTATGTCTATCTGCATCTATGAGTCAGTGGTTTTTCAGAAAAAAGGCGTTAAAGTGAAGAATGTTTCCTGACTATTAACTCCTGATACTGGAGGGACTTTCCGGGTTGCCCAACCTCCTAGGTTTGGCCTTTTACACTTTTACTAAAAAAAATTTTAACCGAGCCCAAAGAGATTTTTATTTTACTCCTGTGCTTGACAGGTTAAGCGAAGTTGTTTTTTGTTTTGTTTTGAAATTTTTCTCTTCTGAGTGTGTGTGTGTACATAAGTAAGAATATGATAATCAACATAAGATCCCTGGTTTGCAAATGATTTTCTGCCCCCGCTGCAGGGCAACATCATGTGGTAGTGAGTCTATTTTGGCTAGTTTAATGCAAATATGTAACAGTTGCTTCATTACATTGCCCACTCAGAGTTGCGCAGTTTCAAAGTATGTGGAGAATTCAATACACATTTCTTGGCTAATTATTTTCCCAATAAAAGTGAAATCATACATTGCATTTGATTTTACTCATGTATTATCCTGTTCTGGGCTCTATCCATTATATTAACTTTATTTAATCTCAATACTCTTTATGTGTGTGAGCAACGCTTTTAGTCTTATTAAACACAACCCAAGTAAAATACACACCATCCCCATGTCAGCCTAAATCTCCGCTAAAAAGCACACTTCAAAGTTTTCTATCTGGATTTACGCCTCTTTTGGCCTCAAGCATATACATAACATGCCAAGGTTACTGTTAATGCCCGTTAGACAAGTTTCCATTATCTACAACATTTTGTTTCACCCGGCTCACCCTCACACATTTCCTGTTTACTTATTGCATATTTATCTTTAACACCTTTACCTCAGTAGTTGCTAAGCAGAAACAAAGCAACCTGTGGTCCACCTTTACCCTGTAAAATAAACCCTGTTATGATTGTGTCTGTAAGCATGTTTTGCATTCATTCATTACACTCCACGCCATTCCTACAAGTTAGGAGCTGTAAAGTTGAAAGTTGCATCAAGTCCAGGCCTTCGGCCTGGCCTATATTTAAATCATGTGTGTTTGTAAGCGCGCATGCAATTCACCTGCTATGTTCTCATCATCCCTCAACATGTATCACCTGGACACTCTCACCAGTGAAGCTTAAAACCCTCTTGGATAGAACATCAACTCTAAACAAGCACAGTTATGCATTGTGTATAAAATTAACTCAACCTCATGCTAACCTACATAAGTACCTGTCTTAAGAGAGACCTCTGCACAGCTCAGACGCCAGTTGCAAGAGCTCTCTAACATTAGAATCATCAGCTGTGACTTATATAGTGTTATTTCGGTACTTTACTTCACACACATTTTTGAACGTTGTTTATATGGGGAGTTCCTCTTTTGTGTCTATATTTATTAATATGCCTTGTGCACTAAAGCTTCCTGTTTTTCAGTCTGGCTGAGCACTTGTTTGTGAGTGTAAACTGGCCTCTACAAGCCTTCATTAGCAGATACACATTACAAATACTTCATATATACAGAAAAACCCAATAATCCACATTTCACTATTTTGTTCTTTGGTTCAGATTTGGATTCTGTATTGTTCTTTATTTATTATTATTTATATTCAGATTGTTTTTGCTAGTCTTGGTTTGTTGTTGTCTGTTTGGGAGCTGACATAGTCTCTATAAATAAGCTTCTTTTGGTGGAGTAGCATCAGGAGAGAAGCTCCAGAGAGGCATCTTCCATGTTAAACACTAAAATATAACATAAGAGATCTTCTCAACGTGTTGTATATTTTAATATTTCCTTATTATTTTGTCATAAAATAAATCAACCAAATAACTTAAGCTGTGTGACAGCACCTTGCGTTTACGCCAGGCTGTGAACTGCCCTAAATCTACTTGCTACACCCCCTTTTCACCTAGTTTAATTTTTTCAATCCTAATTTAAACTATTCCTGACTTCCCTCAATGCACACTGTAAAGTGTAAAAGATACAATTAGCTTTCTCCTGGTAAAAGGTCCTACATTATTTTCTCTACCTTTGGAAACATCCTCTATCGAGTTAACCCATTTCATTTTTCAAACTTAGGCCTGATTTCTTCGCCCCTTTAACGGGTAGCGCATATCCGGTCTGAACACTGTGTTTGGGCAATTTACTTAATTGTTGCAGGATTTCTATGTTATGTAAAGTTCCTCTCATCCCTTTTATGCTTCCATTATAACCTGTGTCTAACAAGCTTTTGATCTTCTTTGTAATATAAACAACTCGGTGTATTTGTGCTCTGTTCTTCTCCTTTCTCTCGTCTGATCATCTCAAGTACGTCCTGTACCAAATTTGCTTCCTCTTTTCAAGTCCCACATTTAATTACAAGCTCTAATACATTTGCCCTATATTGCTGTCTCGACGTGCTTCCTGTCAACTTAACAGAGTTATTGTCAGAACTCAGAGCTGAGGTTCCCCTTTTCTAAATCTGTATGTTCTACAAGAGAGCAAGTCGGTAAACAAGTTTATCATCACAAAGGTTATTAGGTAAAGGTCACGTAGGCATTTGCTTAGTAACCCTAAAGAGCACATTTCATGTAGCTAATCGCATATATTAACACCCCTTTTGTGACACATCTCATGTGTTACAAACTCAAAATCCTTCACTCGAGCTTAGGGAATTAAAAGAAAAGTTTAGTCCTATCATATTATGTATAAATGCTCCGGAGCTTCAAACCTGTATTTAAGGAATGAAATCAAATTAATCATCATGTCAAATCCTTTCTTGGCTCCATCCACAGCCTGCATCCTTGAAACGTCCTATAAACAAAAGCCTGTGTGTTAACCAGAACATCACCTTTTATACTCAGTTTCTCCACTTCATCCAACCTGTAATATAAAAAGTTAAAACAGAACAATTATCAGTCATATGTCCAACCTTAGTCCAGTCTTTTGTCAGTGTCCAGTCGGTCCAACCTATGGTCTGCCTCGTCCGTCCATTCACCTGTCCATTCCCACACATTCACTCACACGCATTACCATCAGGTATTGCTGACAGTGGAGACTATCTCGCAAATATTCAGTCTTCACTCTCAGCAACATCAACTCATTTATTTGTTTTACTTTGTTTTAAGAAAATAGTTCTTTCTGCTTTTAGACTGGATTGGCTCGCGGCAATCCTTTTACTTTGTCAGCGCTGTTATCCACTCTTTTGCAGGCCTGCTTAGAACAAAATGAGAAAAAGAGAGCTGATTATTAGCTCATCAAAACACAAAACAAAATCACCTGACAGGTTTTTTCTAAGTGCACTGTTATAAAAAAACTATGGGCCCTTTTAGACATGTCCATGTTTATCAAAACTCCCTCTATTAAAAATAAAACAACAACCTCAAAAATCTTCAACAATCTTAAATTTCACCCATAGAACACACCCAAAACGTAAAAAAAGCTACAACCGCTTTTGTACACGAGATCCCCTTTAAGCACTTTACCAAACTCACATTCAACCTTAACATATAAGCACGTTCTCACAATATGTCAACACTAATTTATACACCTCCTAATCAAATTTGCACCTCTGAACAATCTACCCCTCCTTTAAGGCCTCAATCACACACACACAGCAACCTCCTCTGTCCACATTCACACGAGCTCTCAAACTTTTCCATACTCAGCCATATCTCAACAATTTAACTTGGCAAAATAAATACATGTTTAAACTTTATCACATTATTCGATTATTTTCATTTTCTTTCTATACTAATCACTTACTTTGATCAATCAGTGCAAGAGCACTCCTGAGTCACTCTTATAAACACTTTAATCACTTTATTAAACATTCACACCATTCTATCACTCATACAAGTAGCAAGTCGATCTTCATTGCGTATGATTGTGTGTGCTATTTTGCATATATGGCTTCACAGTCTCACAGACACTTTCCCATTCTCCAGTTAAAGAGTCAGTTTTCTCCGTCCCCGAATCACTAACCCCAACTTTAATTTCCCACCTTAAATCACAGCCCTCCTGGCCTTCCGCCAGCAGTTAGGGCTTGCTCTCAGGTTCCTGGACACTGTAAACAATTCAACCAGAAACTTGCCTTAACATATCCATTCATGTTAACCTGTAATTTCTTCAGACTCCTGCATCTGGAGAATTGGCCTGGGTCTGCTTTACTCCTGAAAATAACAAACTAAGACATTTTCATTATTATCACGGACGCCTAAACGACCCACTTCTCTTTTCTAGTCAAAAATACCAATTATGCCATGTATGTAAGCGTGTTCTTCCTTGCGTTATGTGGTCATATAAATGCAGTGTAAGCTGTTTTCTTCATTGCATCCTTATGTATTCATTGCATTTTCATGTATTCATAGTTAATTTATGCATCTTTTCACTGAGCTCTAGATTCAAACTATCTCACTTCTGATTCATTTCAAAAATAATCTCACATGTAACAATTTGTATGTGTGTTTTCTATTCATTAAGGTAATAACAATTATTTCTTTCATTATTCTTACCTTTTCTAATGTTTACCTCTTTGTTATGCTATGGTGGACATCCCTAAACAATTCATGAGTTCAGGTTTCAATTTTCAATCCAATTATATCCTATATTCTCGCAGTCAAACTCGTCCAGCTTCATCTCTCACTGGTCCTCTCTGCACAATGTCCTGTTCGGGCTTCAAAGCTCCCGCAAACACAGTCTCAACTCAGCTGTTGTCTTCTTCTCTGTTTCTTTACAGTCTTTCTTTCAGATTAGGTCCCAGCATGGCAAAATATCACTCAATGTCCAGTGCTCTTCCACAATTCTTTATCCCACTGTTCAACTGCCCAGCCTGTATTTTCACAGTACATGTTACATTACTCTTACATGCTGCTGCTGGTCGTCAGTCGTCATCAGTGTTCCTGGATCAGTGGCACTGCCGTTTGCCTGCTGTATTCAAATCCACGATGTTCTATCGGTCTTCATCAGGCGATTGACTGTCCTTTGAACTTCTTCTCCGCTTCAGGGACAAAGTGAGAGATCCAGCCGCACAATTTCGAGAGCCAAAACTGGCTTATTCTCCCAATTCTTTTAATCTACTTTTCTGCTGCTGAACTCAAGGTTGCAAAGTTGAAAGACGCCCACCTGTATTGACACACTAAACCATATAATTAGTATTATATTCATTTTTTCTTAAAGGCTTCATTTGCTTCATGTGCCTAGAGTTAAATCTCTCTCTCTGTGTTCTTTCTGTACACACTCAGTTCCCTATATATGGGCATGCACAGTTCCTGTTCACTATTTCCTGTCGCTGCAGCCCCGGTACATAGAGCAATATTTCCTGTTCCTCAAACTAATCTAACTCCTTTGTTTTTTGTTTTCTTGAATTAAAAACACTTTCAAACTTTAGCACATCCTACTTTTCATCACACAAGAAATATATTTCACACTCCTTTATTCCATACACACCTTTTAAATGCTCTAACCTCTTTCAGACGCCATAAATCGTCTCACCCGCACTGCCTTTCTCTCTCTCAGACTTCCCCTTTTCACTTACTCAGACAAATCACCCAGTCACTCAAATCAAATACTGACAGCATTCACACAGTTAAAATCACACAAAATACGCTTTCATACGAGTATTTTGGACATGCCTTCCATGATCAGAAAGAGCAAGTCAAAAGAAAAAGAAAAAAGAAAACTGAAACCTCTCATAACATCACTGAAGGTCAAATATCTTCATAGACCCAAAAGTAAGCATATTATTTCCCTAGTCAAAAGTCAAACCGTTACTCACAGTAATTTTTAATCTCACAGCCTTTGTGTTTTGAAACTAAAAAGAGGAAGGAACAGCGCCCAATTTAAACTGCGCATGTTGTCACTCAACAACACACACACAGAAAATTTAACTGTATATATTATCTCAAACTGAAACAAAACCCATCTAAAAATCCTAAAACATCTTACTTGACACCCCAAAACACACATAAATACAGACATCTTTATTAATTAAATTATCTCAAATTCAATTTCACTTGTCAGAACCCAGGTAACGGTCTTAAGTATCAACAGTTTATGTATCCTATCTCAAAACCCCGCAAAAGTCATACAGTCATGGCAAGAAATAAAACTTTACTTACAATATTGTAATAAACAACTCCAGCGTCTTAAATACAGGCATCAGCCATGTGTAGCAGTCCCTATAAACTTCCTATCAGTCTTACACAGTTTTACCTAGTACAGACACGTGTCAAGCAAACCCCGTACTCATATTCTACAGTTATCATGAAATACTTATCATAATCAACCACAGTCACACGAATATAATAAACATAAACTGCATTTCTTCCCTTAAAACACAGATTGAAGTCGTCCTTAACCCAGGCTCTGCAGTCTGTCATTAGCCACTCATTAGTAAACAGGAAATGTCAGTCTAAATAAGTCGCAGGCATCTAATTTACATAAACACAGACACACTCTCAAAATAACCAGCCGGCTGCAGTGCCCGTGGCAGACAGAGCCTATATAGAAACATAGAAATTATAACACAGAGACGTCTGATAAATTAAATAGTATTTACAAGGCCTTAAATTGCACAACCTACATAATTTAGACAAAATTTGAATTAACCCTCCAAGGGACAAACTCCAAGTTTTTGATAATCAATGACCCAGTATCAGGTCCAACCTGTGTCTGGTCTAATTGCTAAAGTTCCTAAGTCAATTTAAAAGCGTCCAACGCCCAAGGTCCAACCTTTACTACCCAAAAAGTGCATAAACCGCTCCAAACGGCAAAGTGGTCCAACCACTAGTTATTCTGGAGTGCCCCAAGCTCCACAGTGACCAACTGACTATCCTCAACTGAGGACGGAGTCTAAGCGTCCCTGACTCCGGCAAGCGTTACCTCTGAGCGATGCACTTCCTAGAACTTTCCACAGTTCCGTTCTACATGAATTTAATTACGTTTTAAAGACATCCTATGAAACCACCAACCCACTTTATTGATGCCCAAGCCCAGCTTTGTATTCAATTATAACTGTATGACCATATACAGATTTCAAATGACCTATTTCCTAAATTCAGTAGTCCAACTACTTTAACTTCTCTTTCCTTAGCAGTCCAACTGCATTTAAATCCTCGTAGCAGTCCAACTGCTTTTCCTTTAATCAGTACTGTCACTTAACCTTATATTATCATTACTTCAACTTCAATTCTCATGAGATTTTCACCAAAATCAAAACAGACTTTTACCAGTAATTTTCAGTGAGTAGACTTTCAATTTTGTCAGAACCAATTCAGCACTGTTTGGAAATAATTCAACAGGTAGTGCCTTACCTTTGAATAAGCCGGCTTATGTCCACTCACTTCGACCACTGACTCGTGTCTGCTCGTTCGAGCGCCTCGGACCCTCTCGGTCTCAACCTCTAACTCTCTCTACTCAACCCTGACCAATGCACCAAATGTTACGGGTCCGAAATTGAGGACGAGAGTAAAACAATGATAGTCCAGAAGAGGTGGTTCAAACAATTGATTTTAATGAATGCACGCCGCGTGGAGAGGTGCAAACTGCAGAACAGTTGTACGCCTCTACCCAAATTACACTCTAGATTGCTTTTATAACATCAGGGTATTGTAACGCCCCTTCTTGCGTTTACAAGCACATAATTTGCATGTACAGAACATTCATGTATTTTAAGAATTAACTGCAACATAGAGGTTCCTCCTTGTGGCATACTCTTAAGAATATGGTGATGATCTAAGGCCTTTGAGGTCACCATGGGCTGGACATCCTTCCGTCACCTGTAACTAGGCAAACTCAAATACCACAAGAAGCTGAATACATTCAGGCCTTTGCTCAGCTACTATTTTACTCTACCAATATACTCAGCATATGAGTTATGATATATATATATATAACTCAATCATTTTAAAGTAGTTATAACTGCACCTGTAATAAACATGTTAATATTTGATTAGGATAACCCCTATAATATCAATTATAACATAATGCCAGCAACTTCAATAAATGCTTGGATGAAATGATAATTAATGCAATGACAAAGATGATGGTTATATAAAATAATCCCTGTAATTCCACATGTCCAAATCCGTGGCCATCCAGAACTTGATCCCAAATTTGTCTGGCTTGGTTGCAATATACTGGGTGAATGGACAACGAACCTTGGTAGGGAACAGCTGTTCATCTATGGTCATGTGTTCCCCTGGAGTGAAACTCTTAGCACAGTTCTCGTTGAAGCGTGTCCAGATGTCGGAGATCGCTGCAAATTTGTCTGTTTTCACCCGTTCTGCCCGCGTGTCCCTGTCATCAAATCGAAGGTGTTGCATAATTGAAATGAATCTATCTCGGGGCATTGTCTCTTTGATTAGTGGCACCAGAAAACTTTCTGACCAGCAATCCACAATGGCACCAACAGGACACATGATTGCTCTTACAAACAGGATTGAAATGAATGCCATCAGTTCATGAATTGCCAAATTCCAGTCCGGCTCTGTTCTGCGGGCTTGATGTACCGTGCACTCTCTGATGGTCTGCAGCATTCCCACGTCTAACAGGCAAAGGAAGCTTTGGAGCACACTTGTAACTTTACGCTGTCGGAAGATAAACAAATAGAAAATGGTAAATTTACATGAACCTCACTCTAAATGGGTTTATATAAATATCATATCTAATATGGCAGTGACAAACCTTAGCAGACTCTGTGGGTCCAGCTTGCGCAGTGAAGCACGAACGATTTGCTTCTGCACTGGGCATTCCAATGTCCTCCTCAACCCATACAGTGCCGTCTTTTGCCGTGTGGTTCTGGCTGGGCTTCCCAGTACCACGGGGCCTCTTCCCTGGAGGCATGTTGGGTTCTTGTTCTGTCTCATTTTCAGATTCTTCTGAGGAGGTATCAGTGGCCTGCTGGACAAATGAAACCTCTCCTCCATCAGAATCTGCTTCGTCCATTTCAGTAAGGCCAAAGCCTGTTGCGTGGAGAGGTTCTTCCTGCGTGGCAGTGATACGGAGGCCATCCTGATGTGCGTTCTCAGAAATGCGAACAAGAAATGATTCTCCGGCATGGGTCGGTCTGCTTTTATGCACAGCACTGTGCTGTAGGCAAGCAATGCCACTCCCTCACATACACAGTGACGATGGAACAATGGAAGATCTCTTCCATTGTTCCATCGTCACTGTGTATGTGAGGGAGTGGCACATACACATACACAGTGACGATGGAACAATGGAAGATCTGTGCTGAGAGTCAAGGAAGGTGTGAATGTGTGTCTTTTATATTTGCAGGTCAGTCAATGTGTGGGATATTTTGTATAGATACGGCAGGCATTTCTGAAAGTTGTAACACAGAGGTTTGGCCTGACTTGGACCATTCTTTCCTTCCCTGCAAGGCTACTTTCCTTCCTTACCTGCAGCGTACTATACACCATGGTAGTTTCTATGTGCAATATTTCTCATATGCAATATTAGATCTTGTCAATCCTTGTCACTACATTGGATGCCTGGCCATAAACATATATACATAGAGTTGTACATATATTTATATAGCCACACGTTATATAATATGCATAAAGTCTAGTTATACACACAGACACATCTATATATATATATATATATATGTGTATGTGTGTGTGTGTGTGTCACACACATACACACATACACACACGTAGATAGATAGATATGTGTGTGTGTGTGTGTGTGTATACATACACCAATATTTTTGAATACACGTGTCCATATTTATGTTTCCAGATTGTTTGTATAGTGCACTTTCTATACTGTGCTCTGTCCACTTTTTGCAATGACAATGCAGATTTTCCACTTGTGGGACAAATAAATGCAGATGCTCTGTGTGTGTGTGTGTGTGTGTGTGTGTGTGTGTGTGTGTGTGTGTGTGTGTGTGTGTGTGTGTGTGTGTTTGTGCAACATTGGCATTTGTTTACTTAGATCCAAGGCAGGCCAAACCTCTGTCTTACAACCTACATATACAAAACACAGACATTCACAATATATGGGTACATAAGTCTGTTTTATTTCAAAGTCTTTCAAACTTTGAAACGAACCTTGGTAGGGAACAGCTGTTCCCTACCAAGCATTTCTTGCAGCTGGCAACAACGGTCGTGCATTCAGTATAGTTGTGACTTCCAAAAAAATGTGGTCAAAATCTCATGAGTAAGTTGAAGCATTTCTACCAGGCATTTCTGAAAGTTGTAACACAGAGGTTTGGCCTGCCTTGGATCTGAGCAACTCTGAGTGAGCAAATGCAAATGTGCCAGGCCTCAAGGACAACGGGTGGTTTGCACAACAAAAGCTGGAGGAGAAACAAGCTGACGACCTGTGAAAATCTCAGCAGGGGTGCTTAACACCTCGGGACTTGCACCAGAAAATAAAAAAGCCAGTAATTCTAGGGGGTGTTGGGTTTAGGGAAGTTACGCAAATTTGCGCAGGATAGTAAATCTAGTGTTAACTTCATTTAATTTTATTTAATTTAATAATGGTACATCCTTGATGTAAATATGTAAAACTTGTGTATTTTTCTGTTTTGTGTCTTGTGAACTGTTTGTTTGTATATGTGTCTTTCTTGCTGCTGTTACACTAAAATTTCCCCTTGTGGGACAATTAAAGGATTATTCTATTCTTCTATTCTATTCTATTCACACTGGGGCACATGTTCACCAAAACGCAGCAAACCCCTTGGAATTCATTTCCAAGGGGTTCCTGTCTGTCAGGAAGCTGGTGATCCATTGACAGGTAGCTGGTGACATGCTGAGCTGGGAGAGTTTGGAGGAGAGGAGTTCAGGCACAATGGTATTAAAAGCCGAACTAAAGTCCACAAATAGGCATAAGTTCCCGGGCAGTCGAGATGTTGCAGGAAGGCAGTCCCATGTTCACTGCGTCATCCACCGACCTGTTTGTCCGGTAGGCAAACTGCAGGGGCTTCAACTGATGGCCTGTAATGTCCTTCAGATGGGCTAACACCAGGCGTTCAAAGGATTTCATGACCACAGACGTCAAGGCGACAGGTCTATAATCATTCAGTCCTATATCTTGATGCATTCTCAATCATCCAGGAAAGTAAATCTCCAAAAGTTGAATCTGTTCATCTGGGCGTTTTGTGGGAGAAACGTTTCGTCACTCATCCAAGTGACTTCTTCAGTCTCAGCTGACTGCAGGTTTCCCCAAACCTTATAAACAGTACATTTGCATAATGACTGAAACCAGCCCACTGAAGGAACAATGGGCTGTGAGGTCAGTTCCTTAATCATAATTATGCAAATTCCCATGACCATTGATCAACCACTGACCAAAACCCACTGATCAAAGAACACTGATCAATGGCCATGAGTACCATTCACAGAGAGTTGGGTGGTCAGTGGTTGATCAATGGTCATGGGAATTTGCATAATTATGATTAAGGAACTGACCTCACAGCCCATTGTTCCTTCAGTGGGCTGGTTTCAGTCATTATGCAAATGTACTGTTTATAAGGTTTGGGGAAACCTGCAGTCAGCTGAGACTGAAGAAGTCACTTGGATGAGTGACGAAACGTTTCTCCCACAAAACGCTACGTCCAGATGAACAGATTCAACTTTTGGAGATTCAGTCCTATAATGGTGGGTTTCTTGGGGACCAGGATGATGGTGAAGCGTTTGACGCAGGAGGGAACTTCACACAGCTCCAGGGATCTATTGAAGATGCGGGAATAGATGGGAGCCAGCTGATGAGCACATGTTTTGAGGCAGGAGGGTGAAACACCATCTGGTCACAGGGCTTTCCTGGGCTTCTGTTTCTGAAACAGTCGGCTTCAGTTCCAAGGGGTAGGATAGGGGGGTGAGAGATGTGATGGAGGTCGTTGAGTCTGGACTGGGGGGGATGAGGGGAGAGGGTGGAGGGGTGAGAGGTGTGTTGGGGGTCCACTGTGAATGACCCTCTTTGAACAGACACCAACTGTCTGCCATCTGAGATCCATTCTCAGACGCCTTGAGAGTCTGTCCATCTCAAACCTGCAGTAGAATGTATTCAAATCGTCTGCCAGGACCTTGTTTGTGTCAACAGGGGGTGGGGGGCATCTGTAGCTGGTGATGTCCTGCAGGCTCTTCCACACTGACGCAGGGTTGTTGGCTGAGAGTCGTTCTTTCAACTTCTGAGAGTAGGTCCTTTTGCATATTTACACTATGCCATGCTGGCTGTGCATTGTACTTCTGGCACGCCAGAAGTGTCCCTTATTTGATTGTTAAAAAGTTGGCAACTCTACATACAAGGCATGCAGGTTTCCAAAGAAGTTCTGAAGTTTTTCAGTTTTGACTTCAGTATTATCATGCACAGGATACCAGTTATAAAGTTAAACTATTAAATAGGAAGTCCGAAAGTTATAAACAGGAAAAAGACTTGATGTTTGAAAGTGAAACAGCATGTTTGAGCTACGTGGAACCAGCCACAGATCAGAGAGAAAAAGAGTGCTCTTTACTGAAGAGAATGTGGCAAACAGAGGGGAAGACACACAGAGCTAATGTGAATGTCTTGTTGTTACTAGCAGCTATTTCTTTGTCTAGGTATCGGGTAGTAATTAGTGAGCAGTGTTGGGTAATTATTAGGGCCTCTGGCTGACAAATGAAGCACGGCTGTCACCTGGATGAGATTTATACTGACAACCAGGGCCCAAGTGGGTGTCTGTACTTCAGTGAGGTTGTCTTTAAAACCTTCTATGTGACAAGATTTTATGAAATAACAGCATTTATACGCAGTCAGGACCTTTCTGCTTGGTCTCAATCTTTCAAATAAGAAAAGGAGAGAACATAAGTCCAGCCATTTGTGACCACTTGAGTGAGAGCATTTTGGAAGTAAAAGGACATTTTTCTGAAGGGAATAGAAGTTGTTATGAGGCCAATGTGTCTGTTAAAAAGTAAGAAACAAGTTTTAAACAAGCGTTAAACAAGCTTTTATTGAGTGAAGAAGCGGTTGTTAAGTGAGAACATTTTCTTCACTTTTGTGTTTCAGTTTTTTCACAGTTACTGTTTTGAGTATTCTTTAAAATGTATAAAAGTAATGCTCAACTCTATCCCTAACATTGATTAAATATTACAGATAATAGTATTTTCATATTATGCAGTGTAAAAATATCTGCTTCTGCTCTCTTGAAATTACACTATGTTGCCAAAACAGTACAGGTTCATCTATCTCTACACTCATAATGTTAACCGACCCTTTGCAGCTATAACAGCTTTGACTCTGTTGGGAAAGCTTTCCATGATGTCTACGAGCGTGTTTTTGAGAATCTTTGACTGTTCTTCCAGAAGCACACTTGTGAGGTCAGACACTGATGTTGGATGAGAAGGCCTGGCTCACAGTCTCTGCTTCAATTCATTCCAAAGGTGTTCTTTCAGGTTGAGCACAGGACTCTGTGTAGGCCAGTCAAGTTCTTCTACACCAAATTCATTCATGTCTTCATGGACCTTGGTTTGTGCACTGGTGTGCTGCCATGTTTGAACAGGAAGGCGTAATCCACAAACTGTTCCCACAAAGTTGGGAGCTTGAAATTGTCCAAAATGTCTTGGTATGCTGAAGCATTAAGAGTTTGTTTCACTGGAACTAAGGGACTGACCCTGCTTGTGGCTGAGTTGCTATTGTTCCCAATCAATCACTTCCATTTCCTGACTGGACTTGTTGCACAGGTGCCATCCTATCATATGAATGTTATGTTGAGTTCTTCTGGAAAAGGCTTTGACCTACTGAATGTCTTGAATTACAATTATATTTAGGTTGGAGTTTTATTTTAGTTTTATTTTAAATCTTTTAGGTAAACTTGAGTTTTTGTGTTATCTCATTTCTAATTTAGCCAGCTACACAGGCTATACTGGTCTCTGATGTAGTCTTAGCATTAGTAGGGTTAACTCACCAAATGTGTTTTCGAAAAAGAAAAAAACCAAAAACAAGAATTGTTACAAGGATAGAAATGGAGGCCATATTTCCTTCATATAAAGTTCTCTGCATTGGCTCTTTGTTTAATTCCGAATTAAATTTAAAATGCTTGTTACATATAAATTCCTGAGTGATTTAAAGATCACGTTAAACAAATTGAACACCTCACTCTAAGCAGCCGTACTTGTAATTCCCAGAGTTTCCAAAAAAACATTCTTTTTTGGAAAGAGCAGAGCCTTCCAGCTATCAAGCTCATCTCCTGTGAAACCACCCATTTTGGATTCAGGAGAAAGATTATAAAGATTATCAAAAATGAAAGTTTAAAGCTTAAAGCTCATAGTAAGAGTTGGATCAGGTGACCCAGAACCATCACTTAGTTTTACTGCTAGAGGCCTAAGCTGTCCATGATGCACTGATCTCTTATTTTCACTTTATATATGACATTATTACATTTATTATATTACATAATTTGTTTTACAAAACTCCACATTTTAGAAGATTTAACACTAATTCATGGACTACAGCGTGGAGGCTCACTAGCCTTTTCCTCTGGTGGAACTCCCATCCTTCTTTCAGGTCCTCGAGCTAGAGTAACAGTAAACATGCAGCATTCCCAGTGATGTGAATTTTGGCTAGCACCAGAGAATGAGCAATTCGTCCTTCAGCAGTCCAACCTATGACAGCTAAAATGCTTGAGCATGATGCCAGCCAGTAAAAGTCGCCCACACTGACATGACTGACATGAACAGAATGTTCTCCTATTATGGGCTTGTGCAGCACAGTTTCACAGTTGGAATTGGGCATCCATCAACAGCACAGACATTATTAAGAAATTCTGCAGCATGAAATCTAAACACTGAGGCATTTCAGGGCCTGCCCTGCGGGCCTAAAGTGTGGGGTGATTTTTTTTTCTTTTTTTTAGGAACACCAGATTCATTTGTGTGCAGATTCATATAGATAGTGTGGCAAACATATCTGCATCCTTCCTGTATCAACTGAGAATGTCCGAGAGTCTATAGAGAGACAGAGTCACCGTCAGTGTAAACGTGTTATAGTGTTTGATAGTGTCTCCAGGACGGTGGAAAGTTTTTCATGTTTCATGATGGAATAAGCTTTCTTTTTTTTCTTTTTTTTTTATTGATGACAGGATTGCCAGGCCTAACCATGTCAACATCAAGCCAAAAATATTGTTCTTGTTAAGTTTCTTATACTTTCCTTTTAATGCCTAAATCCAGTGTTTGCTGTAGCAGTTAATGTATCAGTATTGTCCTCAAGAACATTTTCCTGCACCATGGTAACCTCATCATTCAAATTTAAATTCTTTATTGTCATATAAATTTAAGTAACAATAAGTACCACACAATAGCTAACCTGATAACAATTTAACCCTGTAAGACCCAACCCTTCAAAAAATAGCCAAAAAATTCAGATTTTTTGCAATTGAGATTTTTAATAACCCTTATAGCAAAATCCACAATTTTTTGCTATATCCATTTGTGTATGATATATTTTTTTAAGTTATATTAATTATATATTTTTTGTATTGCATTTGATACATTGGACTTTTTTGGCAATTTTTTGTTAACAACAATGTTAATTAAAAAGAAAAAAGTTTTGTCCATAACATTTGGAAATCATGGCAAGTATTGATCATGTTGATGAGATAGAGGTCTCAGAAACTCATGTAGCAAATATGATACAAAGGGCATTATAGGGTTAAAAAAAAGAGTTCTTTAAGACACAAACTGCTGAAGTAAGACAAGTTATCATTACACATGAACAGATTTTTTAGTGTTTTTCAGTTCCTCTGGTCAGTAACTACATGAATATACAGTGGGGAAAAAGTATTTAGTCAGCCACCAGTTGTGCAAGTTCTCCCACTTAAAAAGATGAGAGAGGCCTATAATTTTCATCGTAGGTATATCTCAACTATGAGAGACAAAATGAGAAAAAAAAATCCAGAAAATCACATTGTCTGATTTTTAAAGAATTTATTTGCAAATTATGGTGAAAAACAAGTATTTGGTCACCTACAAACAAGCAAGATTTCTGGCTCTCACAGACCTGTAAATTCTTCTGTAAGAGGCTACTCTGTCCTCCACTCTTTACCTGTATTAATGGCACCTGTTTGAACTTGTTATCAGTATAAAAGACACCAGTCCACAACCTCAAACAGTCACACTCCAAACTCTACTATGGCCAAGACCAAAGAGCAGTTAAAGGACACCAGGAACAAAATTGTAGACCTGCACCAGGCTGGGAAGACTGAATCTACAATAGGTAAGCAAGTTAGTGTGAAGAAATCAACTGTGGGAGCAATTATTAGAAAATGGAAGACATACAAGACCGCTGATAATTTCCCTCGATCTGGGGCTCCACGCAAGATCTCACCCTGTGGGGTCAAAGTGATCACAAGAATGGTGAGCAAAAATTCCACAACCACTTGGGGGGACCTAGTGAATGACCTGCAGAGAGCTGGGACCAAAGTAACAAAGGCTACCATCAGTAACACACTACGCCACCAGGGACTCAAATCCTGCAGTGCCAGATGTGTCCCCCCCAGGAAATGTCCAGGCCTGTCTGAAGATTGCTAGAGAGCATTTGGATGATCCAGAAGAGGATTGGGAGAATGTCATATGGTCAGATGAAACCAAAATATTTATTATTGTGCTATCTACTGTACAATATAAAGCGCCTTGAGGCGACTTTTGTTGTGATTTGGCGCTATATAAATAAAATTGAATTGAATTGAATTGAATTGAAAAATAGAACTTTTTGGTAAAAACTCTACTTGTCGTGTTTGGAGTAGAATGAATGCTGAGTTGCAATCAAAGAACACCATACTTACTGTGAAGCCTAGGGGTGGAAACAACATGGTTTGGGCCTGTTTTTCTGCAAAGGGTCTAGGACTGGTGGTCTGTGTAAAGGGAAGAATGAATGGGGTCATGTATTGTGAGATTTTGAGTGAAAACCTCCTTCCTTCAAGGTCCTGGAGTGGCCTAGACAGACTCTCAACTCCATAGAAAATCTTTGGAGGAAGTTGAAAGCCTGTGTTGCCCAGTGACAGCCCCAAAACATCATTGCTTTAGCCCTCCTCTTGTGTTCACCTCCTGCCCCTTACTTTAGTGTTTCTGGTCAAAATTGGCCGGTCGTTTTAACTGCTCTTTAATTAGCACAAAAAACATTTTTCATCACCAAATTTTATTCAGCATTCTTTAGTTGTGAACAATGTCTAAATGTAGTGTTTTAACATGAATTAATAGAATCAGACATAAAATAACTGCAGTGAAAATACTAATAGGCAATGTATTACAAAATGAACATGTAATGTAAAAAATAAATGGAAAACCAAAGACCAAACTCAACATGAAGCCGTGTGTGTGTGTGTGTGTGTGTGTGTGTGTGTGTGTGTGTGTGTGTGTGTGTGTGTGTGTGTGTGTGTGTGTGTGTGTGTGTGTGTGTGTGTGTATTCATGCACAGGAGTGGCATGTGACACTCAGGTGAGAGTGGGCCATTCAAACATAGGCATCACATTTGCAGCATCTTAGGCTTGTTTTGTTGTCTCTAGGGGCACAGAGCTCACAGCGCTTCCTTTTCTGCCCAGGCTGGTGTGGGGGGAATGTGCTGGCGCCGTTGAATAAGAGGAGTCACCAAAGCTTTCCCCAGCTCTGCTAGGAAAAGTCTCCTCTTGAAACTTTTCCCCCATTTCAGGTTGGGTCGATGACCACATATGCATTTAAAGCAGACACATCAAGGATGTTGTAGAACAGTGCCACTGGCCAGCGGGCTATCATTTGCTTGCAGGTGTATGTACCAGTAAGCTGCAATAAATGGAACAATAAATAAGAGATTGGGAACAATATGCGAATCTGTCGTACACAAAATGCTATGATTCACGTAAATAAAAATAAAATAAAATGCATGATGGATGAAACTTTACATTACCTTATCAAGGCAGTCAACACCTCCTTTGTTCTTGTTGTAGCCCTGGATCATAAGGGGCTGACAGCGGCGTCTTTGTGTAGCGTGCTCATCCTGATGACATTTCTATTGTTCTTGGGAACATATGTGTGTGTGTCAGTGAAAGCACATTTTGCTGAGAGTGCCTCTCTTCCTCTGGTCGATACCTGTGCAGGGGGAAGTTCAGGCTTGCCCTGTTTTTTTTCAGCCCTTCCAGTACTGGGTTTCCACATGTATACCTGCATATTCCAGGCATAGCTGCTCCTGGCGTCACATGCTGCCCAGATCTTTATTCCACATTTCCCTGGTTTGCTTGGAATGTACACCTTGAAGGAACAGCGACCTCTGAAGGGAACCAGGCACTTATCAACTGTCACCTCAGGTCCTGGATTGTACATAAGTGGTAGGCGCTCCACCCACCTGTCCCAAATGTTCCTGATGGCAGCCAGTTTGTCATTTCTCCAGCGGACAGGTCTTGTATCTCTGTTATCAAATCAAATAATTCTTGAAAGGACGTGAAACTGTTGTAAAGACATAGTTGCCCAGAACATAGGCCGGCCAGACTCTGCATCCCACAGACTTTTTGTAGCCTCAATGTTTGAGTGATATACTCCTGCTAAAATCAACAGACCTATGTAGGCTTGGAGGTCTACCAGGTCGATTTCTCTCCAGGTGTTGGTATGCATACCGTATTTATGTTTTCTACTCTCGCTCTATTTCCTCTGTCCTGGGGGGATAAAGACCAGAGCAAGTGTCCACTCTTGGACTGGAATGTTTCCTCAGGTGCCTGTTCTTCAGGTGCCACTCCCTCTCCATCTGTTCACTGGTCAGTCTCCTCAAAGTCTGGATCAAAATCTGTGTTGTCCTCCACTTCTGAGACATCCTCCTCTATCTCAGTGCCCTCTTCATCATGTCCAAAAACCTGGACCAGAACCTCTTTGACAGATAACTGCTTGGTCAGTTGCCTACTCATTGTGCTCAGAGTAAATGAAGTGCAAGGCAAACATCAAGCTATATATATGGGGTCTGTGTGAAGATGATACATTGATTAGTCTGGAAGGTGTGGTTCACATAGGGGATAAGCACATTCAGTGCCTTTTAGTGGGTCGTTCAGCGGAAGTAGTCATTGGGTCGTTCAGAGGGAGTAGTCAGCGGGTCATTCAATAGGTCATTCAGTGGGTCGTTCAGTCAGTGAGTGAGTGGATACCCATTCATTTCCTATGGCGGTCACTTTTGACCAGGAACACCACAGATGTAACAACGTTGATTAAAACACTCAAAATCCAATGAAAAAGGTAATCATCACCTTTATATGTTCAAGTGCATAGTGTAGAGGACATCATAAGGCCTTGAGCCAATTAGATGTAAAACACAATATTTATTAGTGTTTTAAGTTCTAAATCGGTCAGATTTGACCCAAACATAACAGGTATTTTGGCCCATTCCTCCATGCAGATGGAGGAATGGGCCAAAATACCAGCAACAGTGTGTGAAAACCTTGTGAAGACGTTTGACCTCTGTCATTGCCAACAAAGTATATACCCTTTGTATTAAGATGAACTTTTATTATTGACCAAATACTTATTTTCCACCATAATTTGCAAATAAATTCTTTAAAACTCAGACAATGTGATTTTCTGGATTTTTTTTCCTCATTTTGTCTCTCATAGCTGAGGTATACCTATGATGAAAATTACAGGCCTCTCTCATCTTTTTAAGTGGGAGAACCTGCACAATTGGTGGCTGACTAAATACTTTTTTGCCCCACTGTATCTTGAGATTTTGTGAAAAAGGCAAAAGAAAGGATTTATTTTCTATCTGCATCATATAAATACAAGACAGCCTTCTTCTGTGTGCACCAAGATTCTCCAGCTTAAAAATACAACATGCTGATGTTTTTAGAAGAGGAAAATGCATGCCTTGGCACATGGACCTCAAAGATGGGATGGCTGTTGAATTTCTGTGGGTTAAAGTAAGAACACGTGATAGTTTTTATACATAGTCTCTTCCTGCTGTTCAGCAATATTCTGTAATTTTTGCTCAAACTGTGTCAGTTTTTTAGCTTCTGCTGCACAGTCCCCCACCCAGTGTGGAGCACACTGCTTTCCTTGCAGCGAAAGGGAAAACAAGCCAGCAAAGGGGTTAAAGTGATAAACCCACCCCCACAAAGTGCCTGAATAACGTCATATTTTACTACACATGCCAGCAAATCCAAACCCGACTCTACACAATTAACATCAGCTACCAAAGCCGACAAACAGAAGTGACACAATAAAGGAGCTTTACACCTTAAAGTACTACAGAGATAGATTTGCGGCTTGAACTGAGCTCAATACTAATTAATCATCCTGTACACTCTAAGGCTAATCTAAATACAATGGCTAAGCCAGTTCTAACTCCAGTGTTGCTAGAATACAGTAAGTGATGGCACAAGTATAGTTGCTCATGTCTTGTTCATAAAGGCTGAAGCAGAGTATGCTGAGAGGGTAGCAGCACTTTTTGGCTACACATCCACATCGCAGGTGCTCTTTGTTGAGCAACGAATCAGAGACCAGCGTGGTAGTGATAAATAACTGTTAAATAACTGTGTCTATATTTGATTGTTTGTAGTTGTATTTGGTTATCAAGAACAAATACAAGTAAAAATAATCCACATACATTTGGAAATACACACTCACACATACAAATAAAAAACAACTATGTCAAATTATGCTGACTTGACAGGGCCTGAGACGCTTTCTATGCTATACTGTAAGTGTGTCTATTAGCAAAGACATGTATAAAGTGCTTTTCCATCTCTTGATGTCAGATGACTGATTGACTGAGCAATAAGTGGAGAGTGAAGAAAGAGGTGAAGGACTGGAGAAGTGTGTTTAAGGAGGAAAAAGAAGTGATTGATAATAAGCCAGATAAAGGGAGAGTAGACAGGGAGAATGAGAAGTCAGAGAGTGAGCAAGAGAATGGCGGTAGTGATTGATTGACATTTGGTAAGAGACGAGCTAAAAGTCAGGAGACAGCATGGCATGAGAAAAAAAATGATTGTAAAGAAAAAGCGGACACTGATTGAGTGGAAGGATGGTACATTAAAAGGATGAAAGACAGTGAGATGGGGGTGCTGGAGATGGGATGGCTCTAAGGGAATGAGAAAGGTGTGTGTGTGTCATAGGACAGTAGAAAGGTATGGTTTTATTCAGCTGTGATTGATTGCACTGAGGTTCACCAAGCATTCAAAGTGTCATCAAACATGCAAACTTTATTCAATATCTCCGCTGCATAGAGAAGCCTTTATTTTTAAATTCTAATTCTGCACATTTGATCATATTTTTAATATAATGTCTGGATTTTCTTTTATTTAATTTTTTACTTTGGTGTTAAAAAAACAGTCATTCTACATTCAGAGCTGTTTATCAATTAGTTACAACAATCAGACTCCTCAATGGTGAAGTGAATAATGTAAAAACATTTCATTATAATGCTGTGATGTTACCTTGACAATACCCAGGTAAACCAGAAGAACCACAGCCCTTCTCAACAGCAGCAGTTTTTACTCATACACCCCACCACAGAACAGTTCAGGAAAAGCCCCCAAATCTCAAGAGTCCAAGACTTTTACCCAACCACTAAACTCTGTACATCCCAATCTGTTACTAACATTCTGTTACCAGACACCACAAGCCGGTGACCAGCACGAGGAGAAGGTGCCAGGCTGTTGTGTGCTGCTCAACCCACAAACGCATCTTCCGTACAAATGTCGCACTGTTTTAGAGAAAATAAACAGCCTTTCCAATGGTATAAGACTTATTGCCAAGGAGCATTGTTACAACAAAGAAATAATCGACCAAACAAAACTGTAGTTATTTTTTGTATCTTTTCAGAAAATTAAGCACGTTGTTCTACCTTTAGTGGTACATCAGCTTGTGTCTGGTGTGGCATCCTGTGGTAATGTTGATAAGTAGCATCATTTAGGTGCTTGGGAGCAATTACAAGTAACTGCCTATAGGTTAAGAGTACAGCTCCCTCAGCCTCTGGGTGAGCACTTTTGTTCACAAGGCAACTGTATAGGTCGTTTGATGTTATTAGAATGATTGTGCTGCACACACAGTGCCAGAACTCTAGCTCTGTTCTGTTACTCTATACTCAGTGTAGAGTACAAGAAAGCTCCTTACCATGCATGGAGGGTTTCACCCCAAGTCCAGCACCCTGAGGCTGTACGCTAAGCGGAAGGAAGGGGGCCGAGGACTGGTGAGTGTCAGCACCACAGTCCAGGATGAGACAACGAACATCCAAGAATACATTGGGAAGATGGCCCCAACTGACAGCGTGCTCAGTGAATACCTCAGGCAGCAGAAACCCAAGAAAGAGGAGGGAGACGAGGAACCATCATGGAAGGACAGGCCCCTGCACGGTATGTACCACCGGCAGATAGAGGAGGTGGCTGATATCCAACCTACCAGTGGCTGGACAAAGCTGGACTGAAAGACAGCACAGAGGCACTAATCATGGCAGCACAAGAACAAGCTCTGAGTACAAGATCCATAGAGGCTGGGGTCTATCACACCAGGCAAGACCCCAGGTGCAGGCTGTGTAAAGATGCCCTGAGACAATCCAGCACATAACAGCAGGGTGCAAGATGCTAGCAGGCAAGGCATACATGGAACGCCATAACCAAGTGGCCGGCATAGTGTACAGGAACATCTGTGCCGAGTATAACCTGGAAGTCCCGAGGTCAAAATGGGAGACGCCCCCAAGGGTGATGGAGAATGACCGAGCTAAGATCCTGTGGGACTTCCAGATACAGACGGACAAAATGGTGGTGGCTAACCAACCGGACATAGTGGTGGTAGACAAACAGGAGAAGACGGCCGTAGTGATCGATGTAGTGGTTCCGAATGACAGCAATATCAGGAAGAAGGAACACGAGAAGCTGGAGAAATACCAAGGGCTCAGAGAAGAGCTCGAGAGGATGTGGAGGGTGAAGGTAACGGTGGTCCCCGTGGTAATCGGAGCACTAGGTGCGGTGACTCCCAAGCTAGGCGAGTGGCTCCAGCAGATCCCGGGAACAACATCGGAGATCTCTGTCCAGAAGAGCGCAGTCCTGGGAACAGCTAAGATACTGCGCAGGACCCTCAAGCTCCCAGGCCTCTGGTAGAGGACCCGAGCTTGAAGGATAAACCGCCCGTAGGGGCGTGCTGGGTGTTAGTTTATAAATGTATGGCGTTGTTGGAATGCTACTGCGCAAGTAACCCTGGCAGAAGGGGTTACATGAATAAGATGAGGGACCTATGGACTCTTCAATACCCAACATCCACAATGATTGATTACAAGAAGGCCTATGACTCAATCACCACACCTGGATCCTAGAATGCCTACACTGTAAAAAAAAAAACTTGTAATATAAAAGTATTTTACTGTGTATTTTACAGTTTTGTACTGTTTTTCTAGAATATCATTAAATTTACATAAATAGACTGTGATTTTACATTTCAAATGTAAAATAACATAAAATCACTGTAAATGTAATAAAACATAAATTTCTTGTTTTTAAATATTTTTGTCTGTACATATGCATAATATGCATATTTAGATTGTTAAAATACATTCACAAATGTATCATAATTTCACAAATATTTGTCCGTTATTTGAAAGATTGAACTAAATTTAAATGTAATACTATGGAAAAATATATAAAATGATTCTTATAAACTTTTTTTACATCAAATAATGTTATTTAGGGTGATCGTGGCTCAAGAGTTGGCAGTTCGTCTTGTAATCAGAAGGTTGCCGGTTCGAGCCCCGTCTCGGACAGTCTCGGTCGTTGTGTCCTTGGGCAATACACTTCACCTACTGGTGATGGCCAGAGGGGCCGATGGCAGCAGCCTCGCTTCTGTCCGTCTGCCCCAGGGCAGCTGTGGCTACAACTGTAGCTTGCCTCCACCAGTGTGTGAATGTGAGAGTGAATGAATAGTGGAATTGTAAAGCGGTTTGAGGGTCTCGCAAAGCGCTATATAAATGCAATCCATTATTATTATTATTATTATTATTATTATTATTATTATTATTATTATTCAAACCAACCATTAACTGTATATTTCTGTACATTTAAGTATTATTATTCATATTGCCGCATTCATTGACCTTGTTTATAGGTAATTTCATTGTTTAATAATATTAAAATGTTCCTAATTTAATGTTTAAAAGCGCTTGAAAAAGGCAAAATCCCATGTAAAATTAGGGCATCAAACTGTATTGTCATTACTGAAAATAACCGTATTTTTATGAGAAAGTTCTTTTCTGTTCTTTTCTGGTATTTTGGCGCCCCAGCTGCCGGAATATTACTGTTTTTTTAGGTTTGTTTTTTTTACAGTGTAGAACTATACAAGATCAATAGGACCCTAAGAGCCTTCATCAAGAACTCAATGGGGATGTGGCGGACAACACTAGAGGCCAACTTCAAGCACATAACACAAGTCACCATCAAGTGAAAGAAAGAAACACATGCATAGAACCAGCACTTACACTGTACTGCCTTGGTAGTAGTCCCTGTCTTCCTCATTTTTGAGACAAAAATTTGTGCTGCTTGGTAGAATTCTGGTCATTAATGCAATGAACTAGCTATGTCTATTTAAAACTGAATGTGAATTTTGTGTCAAATTCTAAATTTGGACCATTTATAATCATTTAACCCAGTCTGTACCTGAGAAAATAAGGCCTGATCTATGGATTCTGTGCAGTCTGGTAAATGGTAAATAGACTGTGTCTTATATAGCACTTTTCTACTCTCACGGAGAGCTTTATACAACATGCCACATTCTTCCATTCACACAAGCACTTTGTTCTATACTTTAAGTGCTTTCTATCTAAGCATTCATACACATTCATCAGAGAGCAAGTTGGGGTTAGTATTTTGCCCAAGGATACTCGGCATGGAGACTAGGGAAGCCGGGGATAGAACCACCAACCTTCGGATTAGTACATGACCTGCTCTAGATTTACAACAGATTTGAGATTAATAACAATTAATCATGAAATTATTAAAAACAGATTGCATATACTCTCTAACTTGATGTCATTCAACTGAAACCCATTAATTGCTTTATCATGTTCTAAATGGTTTGTAAAATCTAATTAGTTCCCAGAACTCAAAAAAATTATGGAAACTCGTTGCCTCAAAAAGAATTGAGTAAAGCTTAGCTAAAAATGACTAAATTAGGACAACTTATTTATTTTGAGTACTCTGTACAGCCTTGTTAGTTCCCAGAACTCAAAAAAATTATGGAAACTCGTTGCCTCAAAAAAACTAAGTAAAGCTTACTTAAGATGACTGTTAGGACAACTTATACATTGCAAGTCTGCAGTATTAAGAATAACTTGATATTTCTGACTGTACAATACTAATTGTTTACCTACTGACAAACATTTCAAGTTCAACTACATGAAAAAACAATTTGTGGTAACCTGAATATGATTAAAAACAATCAAAAACAACAATTTTTGTAATGATGTTAAAATCAGCCCAACTTTTATTTTCAAACACAACAAAGTATAACAGCCAACATACTGGACACTTCTGCTGAACAACAAACAATTATATTGCCATCACTGTTATAATCTTACAATGAAACAAAGTCTCAGATGTAATTATTCTGAAAATAAGTTTAGGCCTACCACAAGTTTGTTTTGTACTTACATTACTTATATAATCAAAATAAAATATTTGTTGTTCTGTCACAAGTGCAGTCTCTACTTTAAACAACACATTTGTTTTTCATTCCAACACAGGAGCTGGAATGTTGTAATGTTTTAAGGATGGTTTGTTTCCAGTCCAGGCATTAGTGCCTGAATGACTGTCATGGATCGAAGTGATCCAAATGTAGGTGCAGAAGAAAGTCTTTAACTTCCCTTAAGTACAGTGGCAGTGGATGTGGGTTGGAGATGCAATGAGCTTGAACCTGCAGGCGACCATCTTCACTGACCACACCGTCTGTGACGGAGGACTCATCTCTCCTGTTGTCCTGCAAGCAAACAATCATATTTTTTGGAACATGAACTTAATTGCTTTCTTAAAACATTTTTTTCTGCATTTGGTATAGAACAGACTCCAATTTAGACAATCTCAGGCTCCCTCCCCACCAGAGAGGTGACATTCAATGTCCCAATTGTCAGTCTGGATAGCCGTGACCACCACCCAACATACAATAATGTCATGAAAGCATCATTTTACAAAGGGCTATGCAAACATGGCCAATAACTTTCATTCTAATGATGTGTAAAATGATTTGGGCACAAAACAAATTTTGCTGTTAGAAAACTTGCAGACTTCACTATATACAGTGTAGACCCTCTAAACTAAGTTTGGGGGATGTGATCTTTCAAGAAATGCAGACCAAACTGTTGTTGTTTGTTTACTTACACAGCGTGTCTTGTAGAATTAACTGGAGTCACCAGCAACAGCACAGTGCAGTCATATCTCTAATAAGTCTAATAACAGAAGACAGGAAAAGATCAGAAAAGAAACAACTTCCCCAAACCAAAGCACAAATAAAACAATAAGTAAAACAGGCTGATCTAAAGTATGATTAAAGTTCAGCCTGATTAATATAAATGTCACTGACAGTTGCTAATATATTGGAAAACCAAAATACTTACCACTGAGTTGATGTCTTTCTGTCCAACAACAGGAGTGCTGGTCCCGATCGGCCTCAAAGACAGTAAGAAGCAAGCAGAGGGAGAAAAAACAGAATATTTTTCAGAAACTGATTTGATCCTTAATGGTTGTGCAATCATTGTAACATAGAGTTTGCTTATGTTGTTAAATAAAGGCTAGATTTGACATTAATAGATGCCACAGATGTTCAAAAGCTGCCACAAAGCATGAAAAAATGGGACGTCTCCGAAAACGTCGAGACATTTTTGCAAATATGTGATGTCTTGATAAATCGAGCAGATATTTGAACTTTACACAACTACATTCTCGCCTGAAAATATCTTAAAAGTTTATTTTGTGACCCAGAAAAAGTAATAAATTTTTTAGCCGCGCTCCTCCGCCATTGCCGCGCTTACAAGTACGCACAGGCTCCGACAACCGGCCGACGAATGCGATCCTCCTTTTCCCCAGATTACCCTTTCTGGGTCACAAAATAACCTTTTAAGATATTTTCAGGCGACAATGTAGCTGTGTAATGCTCAAATATCTACTTAATTTATCAAAATATCACATATTTGCAAAAGTGCTTCCACATTTTCGGAGAGCTCTGTTATCCACCAGCGCGATGGCTGACCGGGAGGTCAAGGCTCGATAGAGTCCGGTGTGGAATAAGGAATATTTTACTGCTACTTATACTTATTATTGGCATTATCATTGTATTAATTAACATTGCATTAAACCACATAACAAGCATTTGTAATAATACATATAATCAAGAAGCAGGCTTGAGTGAAGGCCTGAATGGATTCAGCTTCTTGTTGCATTTGAGTTTGCCTAGCAACAGGTGACGCAAAGAGGAGGACAAGTCCATGGGGACCTCAAAGGCCTGAGATCATCACCATATTTGAAAGAGGATGCCAGAAAGGGGAACTTCTGTGTCTGCATTTATTTCTTAGAATAGATCATTGTCTGTACAAGGGGCAAAGAATGTTCTTAAGATGCAAATTATGTGCTTGTAAACGCATGAGGGGGCGTCATAATACCCTGATGTTATAAAAGCAATCTGAAGTGTATTTTTGGGTGGGGATTTACGACTGATGGGTTCCAGTGTACGTCTCCCCACGCTGCGTGTATTCATTAAAATCAATTGTTTGATCGACCTCTTTTGGACCATCATTGTTTTACTCTCGTCCTCAATTTCGGACCCGTAACACCGGGAGCACAGCTAACTCCTGGCGTATTCTTTTCAACCCCCCTGCACTCTTTTGCTACTCACGTTAAACATGATATATATATAGTTAGTTAGTTAGGGCTATGGATTGAAAATACCCCCCACACCCCACCCTACGCCTAACGGCTGCACCTCCCGAAGAATTTTGTCTGGGCTCTTATCTGACTTTTTTATTTCAAACAATCAACAGAAAATTTCACAGACATAGTTTTATATAAGGTTTTTAAGGCTGTAGTGTTAATTTTTAAGTAACATGAGCCCAGCGGCAGCAGCAACGCTAGGCTAACCTAACTAGCTACCAAGATTATAAACCTGGTGCTAAACTAAGAGAAGCCACAAAATCAGTTTGAATAAGAGTAAACATTTACTCACCAAGTCAGTGTATCAGGTAAACATCCACAGCAATGGCAACAATAATCTCTTGAGCTGACGCTTCTCCAGCTTTGCTCAACATATTCCATAACAAATGCTGGCACCATGAACATGCGGACTGATCCGCGAGGGAGGAGGACAGTAGTCACACGGCATTTTCAAAACACATCTTTCATCCTTCCGCCCTGAGAAGCAAAACTTCCAGCTTACTTAGTTTTTCTAAGTTAAGACAACTCAAATAAATTGAGTTTATCAGCATTTTTGCATAAAAAGTACTGGCAACTTATTTAAATGGAGTTCTAATAACAAATTGATCAAAATTGAGTTCAGCCTATTTAATATTTTTAATTAAACACAATATTACATTTTACAGTGCACAAGCAGTGTTGGGAAGGTTACTTTTAAAATGTATTCTACTTCCAGAATACATAGCCCAAAATGTATTTTGTAATGTATTCTGTTATGACTGGTGAAGGGAAAGAGCTGGCTGATATAATGGAAAAAGGGAAGGTAGGTATAGTGTACATGCAGGAGACCATGTGGAAGGGAAACAAGGCTGGAATATTGGAGGCTGATTCAAGCTGTAGATAGGAAGAGACATGGAATCAGAGTAATCTTGAAGAAAGAGTATATGGATAGTGTTGTTCAGGTGAAGACAGTGTCAGGCAGGATCACAATTTTAATGCTGGAAATTGAAGGGGTTGTCACTTTGTATGCCCCACTGGTTGGATGTCAGAAGAGGCAGAGCAAACCTGGAGTAAATTGGATGAAGTGGTCAAGGGTGTTGCTGGGGGGAGAGATTGGTGACTGGAGCTGAATTTAATGGACATGTAGTTGAAGGGAACAGAGATGAGTAGGAGGTGTTGGGTAGATCTGGAGTTAATGAGAGAGATGCAGCAGGACAGATGGTACTCAAGAAGCCTTTGTTAGGATGTAGATAAAGTAAGATATAGCCATGTTCACCCCTTTTCTTGAAGGGGGTGGAACATAGGCAGAGGCAGAGGTAGAGCAGAGGATTAAATGGTGGAAGTTCAGGAAGGAAGAATATTGCTCAGAGTTCAGGAAGAAGTTGAGACAGGCTCTCGATTTTAGGGAAGAGTTGCCAGATGGCTGGGAACGTGCAACTGTAGTGCTGTCAAAAACTGCCAAGAAGGTATCTGGTGTATCCTCTAGATGAAGAAAAAAGGACAAAGAGACTTAGTCTAAGGAGCTTGGAAAGAAAATCGTCTGGACTTCTTTAAGTTGCTTGAAGATGTTTCACCTCTCATCCAAGAAGTTTCTTCAATAATAATAAGGTCAAATGGTGGAGAGTCCCAGGTTTAAGCCCTATGCAGGTGTCCCCCCAAGAGGGGCATGGACCCCCTAATGATCCTCTACCTAATCACACGAGCCAAGGTGTGAAAACGGGTGTACATCACAATCAGCCAAGGTTTCAGGTGAACTCATTGTGAATCCTAGCCCCACATTATCATGTGATTTCCTGAGGTCAAAAGGCCCAGCATGTGAGTGGGCGTTAACACTAGAATTACTGACCCTAGAATTACTGACAAGGAGTGCCTAACCAGAGTGTTTCACAGAATCCTGGAGAGTCAAATGTCTGAGGAATGGAGAAGAAGCAACCAATATTCAAAAACAACAAATTCAAAATAGAACAAAATAGAACTTGTGGAGATCATTTAAATTTTGATAAATTTGTAATCCTTCATGAAAAGATCATGTCGATGGGTTTTATAAAAAGAGGTGATGTAAATAAAATTATTGCCTAATTATTGCCCCACTTCAGTTTTTAGGGCAGATACATTTAAAGTCTCCTTGTTTGTAAGCAGGATTATATTGTCAGGTTCAAAACTGTGATTTGTAGTGATTTTCATGGAAATTACAAGGCCTGTAAGATGCTTTTAGCTAAAGTGGTGAGTAGCTGAAAACAACATACACATGGCCAGAGGGGCCGATGGCGCGATATGGCAGCCTCGCTTCTGTCAGTCTGCCCCAGGGCAGCTGTGGCTACGACTGTAGCTTGCCTCCACCAGTGTGTGAATGTGAGAGTGAATGAATAGTGGAATTGTAAAGCGCTTTGTGTGCCTTGAAAAGCGCTATATAAATGCAATCCATTATTATTATTATTATTGTTACATGAATAGACGACAGGATGTTAGCTGACGTACAGGAGCATATGGAAGCTCCATCTTGCAATTTCGAGGACTTGGAGAATCAAACAGGGTTTTGCGCCACTAATACACCA
Source organism: Oreochromis aureus (assembly GCF_013358895.1). Taxonomy (NCBI): domain Eukaryota; kingdom Metazoa; phylum Chordata; class Actinopteri; order Cichliformes; family Cichlidae; genus Oreochromis; species Oreochromis aureus. The sequence continues at coordinate 32,017,509 of NC_052943.1, forward strand.
TGATTTTTAGAGAATTCAGACATTTCATAGTAATTTCAAACCCTTGTTACACAGCATGTCTTGTAATAAAAATATTCAATTTCCTGAAAGACTATCACACCAGTGTCAATGCTATTTGTGCACAGATTGTCCATTGTAGCATCATTACCACCCCAGCCAGAGAATTCTGGCACTGAAAAACAGGCAACTCAGCCCCACTCTGAGCTTTAGGTTCATGCTGTAGCATACCAAAGGAACTCAAATCACATCTTGTGCTCCTAGACTGTGACCTAAAGGGAAAGGTGTTTTTGTGTTATTCCCTTTGAGATTTATGTAAATCAACTTGTGACAAAAATATGCCACTAAGCAGAGCGAGCAGCACCTTCATCACACAGCGTGCCAGACACAAACTGCATCAGCTTTAAGACTAATCCACCAAGCCTGGCACCCATAAACCTGTTTATAATTGGAGCATACTCTGATCTAATCAGACTTGCTGGCCATGATAGCTGCAAATTGCAGACATCATAGCAGTCTTTCCAAATAGTCACTCTCACCCTGCTTTTACACCTGCTTGGTATTGGTGAATTGGCTATGATGGTGTTTTGCTTGGTTTAGACTAAAATAAATAGTTTATTGTCCAAAAAATGACATTTAGATAAAATCAGTCTATGTGTGATCATAACAGGTGCGAAGAGGCTTTATTTTCTGTCCAGGCCTGTTAGGAAGCTTTCAATTCGCTGTGCCAAATTGTTGCATGATCGGCCTTTCTGTTTCACATGTATTGGTAATACAGCATAGCCACATTTAATTTTTCTCCAAGCTCAATAAAAAGCAAAACCATATCTATCAGTCTATCCATGGGCATTTATGATCTAATTTTTTTGCTTGTGTGGTTGATATCCGGTAAGAATTTCAATAGTGCCGACATTAAGAAATATATTTACTTAGAAATCTGAGGCCATGGTTCTCAGCCGGAAAAGGGTGGAGTGCCCACTCCGGGTCGGGGATCAGTTCCTGCCCCAAGTGGAGGAGTTCAAATATCTCGGGGTCTTGTTCACGAGTGATGGGAGAAGGGAGCCGGAGCTCGACAGACGGATTGGTGCTGCGGCTGCAGTGATGCGGACGCTGCACCGGTCCGTCGTGGTGAAGAGGGAGCTGAGTGTAAAAGCGAAGCTCTCAATTTACCGGTCGATCTACGTCCCTACCCTCACCTATGGCCACAAGCTGTGGGTAGTGACCGAAAGAACGAGATCGTGGATACAAGCGGCACAAATGAGCTTCCTCCGAAGGGTGGCTGGCCTCTCCCTTAGAGATAGGGTGAGAAGTTCGGCCATCCGGGAGGGGCTCAGAGTAGAGCCGCTGCTCCTCCACATCGAAAGGAGCCAGTTGAGGTGGTTCGGGCATCTGACAAGGATGCCTCCTGGGCGCCGCCTGGGTGAGGTGTTCCGGGCATGTCCCACCGGGAGGAGGCCTCGGGGCAGACCCAGGACACACTGGAGAGATTATATCTCTCGGCTGGCCTGGGAACGCCTTGGTGTTCCCCCGGATAAGCTGGAGGAGGTGGCTGGGGAGAGGGAGGTCTGGGCTTCTCTGCTTAGGCTGCTGCCCCCGCGACCCGGCCTCGGATAAAGCGGATGAAGATGGATGGATGGATGGATTTACTTAGAAAATTGGTGGTGACATGTTCAGTACTTACTTTACTTATTTTACCCACTGTGAATAACTTATCTATTTGGATACTAGTAAGGTTAAAATCTGCATGCTTAGATTGTCAGACATCACAGAACAAAAAGCTAAAGGTGACTGCTGTCTGCTAGGCTTCACCTCTTTAAAGTCAAAGAACTGGACATCTCTATTGCGTTGCCTTTTGGAAGATTTCAAACAGAATTATCTGACGAATATCGGCTTGCTGTGAGGCAGAGATGGCCAAGGAGTTTGTGCTTCAGATTTGATTAATGATATTTACGAATTTTATTAGTCTATTATTTTGCACTAATTAGCTGATACCTGTGTCTGTGTGTAGAATGTATGCACGCAGTTTGATAACCAAGCCTGCTGCCCTTAGTAGATAACTTAGCTCTCTGCCCTTGGGCCCAAATAGGTTCACTTTTACAGGTTGAAAAATAATGCTATTGAGTACATGGTGTATGAAAATTTGATGTCAAGGAGACTTCATGTATGACAAATTGGGAGGAAGATAGATTCATGAGTTAAATTTGCACGTAGGATGATGGTGGTGATGGATTGTTAGTCTCTACCACAAGAGGTGATAGACTTGTTCCAGAGGAACCTTCCTGTCACCGTCCTTTCATTTTAGTCTTCACTGATCGTTCCCAGTGTTGAGGATGATGTGTATAATTCCACCTTCCCAGAACTCCTTTGGTAGAAATTTCTCATTATTGCATTATCCTAGCATTTTTTTTAATTTTTTTTTTACATGGGGGGAGGGGGCAACTGTACTAACCAAATAAAATATGCCCTTTTTTAACTGAACCAAATGTTCAAGTCTTCCAGTCCCACAACCTTTAGTTTTGGGACATTTTTGGTTGTCTTTCAGTTTTCCTAACTGGTTCTGACTACACATTTAGTCATTAAAAGCTTCTCTGCTGTTCACGCACACTTAACTAGCATTTCTGTCACACTGCTGTCACACTGTTTCCACACAACATACAAACACATAGCCTGGCAGTTTTCACTGGTTTAGTAACATTTTAGTCTGGAATATTTCAGCAATCAGTGGTACTCACACACACACACACACACACACACACACACACACACAGGTGGATTACTATTACCACAGTTTTGGAACCTGAAACTTGCACCTATTCTTTCTGGCTGTTAACAGATTAGACTCTTTTTAAGGGTTAACTGAAGAATACGTTTTGTGCCTCTCTGAGACTCGCATTTCATGAACACATACATCCATACAAACAATATCTTTTCAAGTCCCAGAGTTCCCTTCCCCTGAAGGTCCATCACATCGTGTACATGAGAGTTCATGTACACGATGTGACAACAGAATTCAGTGCAGCTGCTATGTTTAGCCCTCCCCTGACCACTTGAATTGTACTCTGTGATTTTAAACTTCAAACCAGAATGCAAACATCAGCTTCTGTTTCAAGCTGACCTGACTACAACCGGACAGCTGCATAGTCCACAGTTTCCATGGTGAAAAAGGCATCAATGAAACTAGCAGAATGCATGCTGTCAGGGAACAAAGTCAAAATTTTGATCAGTTTTATATTGAGCAAACTAGACCTTTATTTTGAGCAATCGGAATAAAACGAATGATAGATTTTCTAGGGAAAAAGTAATGAAGTGTAACCTTTCTTTATTTTACAAGATTCACCTGATCTCTTCAGCTAATTTCTGGCTCCATCTTTTCATTGTTGGAGTCTTCTTGATGTACAGTTCAAAATAATCATTATTAACTTTATTCATCTTTCTGTTGACTGTTTATAAATGTTCATCATATTTGCAGAGGTCTAGTTTGGATTGGGCCTAAAGTTTTGGACATGTAAACTCTTGTATGTTGACGGTATTCCAGGTTCCAGATATAATAATCTCTATCTTAAAGCACTTTATAACCACTGAAAGACATACAGAGCTATGGTTGTTGCAAGAATCACATGAAGCATTTTTAACTGTATGGACAGTTGACCATTTGAGGCATGGCAAGTGGATCACAAGCTAATTCTGACAGTTGTTAAGTGTAGCAATGGAAACACAACCGTGTTCTGATGAACACAGTTTGATTTTCCATTCCAAAACCTGGGTTGCGTCTATAACATTTGTAAATGATGATATTAAACCATTTTGGGGTATTTCGGGTCACGCAGAAGACATTTATTCAAAGCACAAAGAACTACTCTAGAATACTTCAAAGGAAGCTCATTTAAAGTTTTGAAAAGCCCTGTTTCCAGCAGAAAACCTATATTTAAGCCCCTTTTCAGTGCATCCAGAAAGTATTCACAGTACTTCACTTGTTCCACATAGCGCCATGTTCCAGCCTTATTCCAAAATGGATTCAATTAGTTTTTTAACCTTAAAAATCTACGTACAGTACTCCATAATGAAGTGAAAAAAGTCTGTTTGGAATTCTTGACATTTATTAAGAATTAAAGTTTCTAAAACATGAATTTTGAATCATTATCAATCAATATTCTTGTCACCTTTTGGAGACGTGGAACAGCAGAATGATTCTGCCAAGTGTCAATGAACCTTCCAAAAAAATCCCAACCTCCCTCTACTCCTCTCTCCTGTTTCTCCTCCCCACTCTCCTTGTCTCCTGTCCAAACCCTGCTAATCAGCCTTGACATTTTATCACTTAACAAAATAATTTAATCTCAAAAAGAGAAGCGGGAGAGAAAGGGAAAGTGGGAGAGACTGACATTCACACACACCATTAACGTGTGAGGCAATGTGACCAAACTTGTTCTACACCCAAACCCCGGCTATATCTTCATGCTGCTAATTTGGACCTAACAGTGAGTGTGTAGGCTTGAGAAATACAGCCTTACAAAGACAGGGAATAAATCAGTGAACACACCAGCTACTGCGTATTGCTACTCTGTAGTGTAAAATTCAAGCCACGCAAGTTTCACTTTAAATAATATAATGTATATCTATCCTTTAAATGACTCTCCATGTTTTATATACTTCACAGCTTAAAAAAAATAATGAAATCATATACACTTGCATGTTGCATTTTGCCTGAAAGGTCAATCTTAGACCTGTTAGATCTGATTTAACAATTTATTGTTACATTTCCTGAATACTGCAACACTGATTCTGCTTTGTCATGGTAATAGTACACTGTTGATCTGGTGATCTAATGTAATATTGAATCTGGGGACTGAAGATGTTTAGAATTAGAGGATGACTGCCAATGAAAGACATTAGTGCATCTATGAGTAACTGTATGACTGTGTGTGTGTGTGTGTGTGTGTGTGTGTGTCTAACGTGCCCTGGTTATTGCACCCTTGTTGTGTATTTTGGGTTATAACAGGACCCGTAGTGGTCATGCACCAGGTGCATGATGGGCAATGCGCTGTTGTTGTTGTTGTACGGACTAGCCATGTGCTGGAAGTTATGCCGCTATCAATAAATACTTAAAGTTACGTCGTGGTCCGAGAATCGTTGTTATACTAGTAACACACAGTGAAGATATAACAAAAAGTGGCGACGAGGACGACTGGACCGGCGCTGCAGTCCGCGACGATACGGAGCTTTGAACTGTTTTTTTTTCCTGCCGATGCCTCGAGCTGACCCGGTGTTAGACGGCGCGGGTGTGAGGACGAGACACCCGGTGTGCGGCGGTGGATGCCGATGTTTTTCAGCGAATCGGGGAGGAGTGAGCAGCGGAAAAGTCGACAAAGGAAAACTCCGTGAGTGACGCAAAAAAAAAAAAAAAAAGACGTTACAAAGGGAACAGTTGTGAGGGGAAGAGGGCCATTCAACCAGGAGCTGAGTAATGGCTGGAGTTATTGGCTCAATCGGTCCCTTCGACGAAAGCACGGAGCAATGGAGCTCATATACGGAGCGTTTTGGATATTTCGTTGCAGCTAATGACATACAGGATGATAAAAGGGTGCCCATTTTTTTGAGTGTGATAGGCCCAAAGACTTTTAACCTGCTAAGGAGCCTGCTGCAGCCAGCAAAGCCAGGCAATAAAAGTTTCACAGAGATTGTGGACACACTGACCAAACATTTTTCGCCCAAGCCCTTCGTGATCGCTGAAAGGTTCAGGTTTCACAAGCGAAACCAAGAAGAGGGTGAGTCTGTCACAATGTTTGTTGCATCGTTACGCAAATTAGCTGAACACTGTGAGTTTAAAGATGTTTTAAATGACACATTAAGAGACAGACTCGTGTGTGGGTTAAGAAATGAAGCTGCACAGAAGAAATTACTCACGGAAAGTGACTTGACTCTTGAGAAGGCAATTAATATCAGTGTGACCATGGAAATGGCGTCGAAAGAAGCCCATGCTCTACATGCTACAGACAGAGTACACAAACTTGACAGTGGTAAAGCAAATGTACAAGGACCATGTTTCCGCTGTGGCAAGTTAGGACACCTTGCTAGTGACTGCTGGTGCAAGGAAATGGATTGCAACAACTGTGGAAAAAAAGGCCATGTAGCACGGGCATGCAGGAACAAAAAGAGCAAGGATAAGGGCTCAAAGACTGGAAATAAAAGGGGCACTGCAAAATTCAAAAAGGAAAGACATGTTCGCACAGTTAAGCTTCATGAGGACAGAGCAAGTGATTCCTCGGATGAAGAAGTGTTGTCTGCAATAAATACTGTGCGAACACTGACTGTGGATGAAACCTCAGACGGGTTTTGGGTCAAGCCCAGACTGGAAGGACATGTTGTGAATATGCAGATTGACACAGGTTCAAAAGCATCATTAGTGTCATATAATGTCTACAGGAAGTGTCTGAAGCACCTTCCACTCAAACCCTCCGACACAGTTTTTAAAGGATATACTGGACATCGAGTGCCTATGAAAGGAATGACAGAGGTGATTGTTCAATGCAATGACCAAACTGCTAAGCTGCCTGTGTATGTTATGCAGAAGAACTGCCCTGCTATAATGGGACGTGTGTGGCTCAAGGCAATCAGACTCAACTGGCAAGAAGTGAGAAAGCTGTTGCATGGTTCCTCTCAGCTGCAGGCCATACTGGGAAAGCACAAAGAGGTTTTTCGTGAGGAACTGGGCAGCATGAAAAAAATTACAGTGAAGCTGCATCTCAAACCTGACAGCAAACCAGTCTTTATGAAGGCTAGACCTGTGCCGTACGCCATTCGGCCCAAGGTGGAGTCTAATTTAGACGCATTGGTCAAGAATGGTGTTCTGGAGCCGGTTACAACCAGCGAGTGGGCCACGCCTATCGTCCCAGTTCCTAAAAAGGACGGAGGAATCCGGATCTGCAGAGACTTCAAGGTATCCGTGAATCCTGTATTAACAGCAGAGCAGTATCCTCTCCCTCTGATTGATGACTTATTTGCTGGCCTGAGTGGGGGACAAAAGTTCAGCAAAATAGATCTCAACCAGGCTTACCTGCAAATGCACGTTGAAGAGCAGTCACGTGAAATGTTGACTATCAACACACATAAGGGACTTTTCAGATACTGCAGGTTGCCTTTTGGCATCACATCAGCTCCAGCATTGTTTCAGCGAGCGACTGATCAAATCCTGAGTGGATTACCTGGTGTGCAGTGTTACCTGGATGATATCCTGTGTACAGGAGCAGATGATGAAGAACATCTGCGCAACCTGGATGCGACCCTTCAGAGACTGAAGGAATACGGACTGAGAGTCCGTAAGGAGAAATGTGACTTTTTCCAGTCATCTGTGGAATATCTAGGGCACGTGATTGATGCAAATGGACTACACACTGCACCTTTGAAGATCACAGCAATTGTGGATGCACCCCCACCACAAAATGTCAGCCAGTTAAAGTCTTTCTTAGGACTGTTGAACTACTATGGACGGTTCATACCCAACTTGGCATCACTCCTGAAACCACTGCATACCCTGCTACGCAAGGAGGAAGCATGGAAGTGGACAGCAAGCTGTCAAGAGGCCTTTCAAAAGGCAAAGGATTCACTGACTGCATCTGAGGTGCTAACCCACTTCAATCCTAAGTTCCCAATTCAGCTTGCCTGTGATGCTTCTCCCTATGGGGTAGGGGCAGTGATTTCCCACATTCTCCCAAACGGCGAAGAAAGGCCAATCGCATTCGCATCAAGGACATTAAACACGGCAGAGACCAACTATGCTCAGCTGGAATGAGAGGCTCTGAGCATTGTATTTGGTGTTCGGAAATTTCACCAGTATTTGTATGGTAGGAGGTTTACACTGTTAACTGACCATAGACCTCTCACAACCATCCTGGGACCCTACACAGGGATTCCATCTCTTGCTGCTTCTTGTCTCCAGAGGTGGGCGTTGATATTGTCAGGACATTCTTATGACATCAAGTATCGCAAATCGGAGTCTCATTGCAATGCAGATGGGTTGTCCAGGTTACCTCTCCCTGTTAAAAAACCCGACTCTGACACTGTTGAGATCCTCTACTTCAGGGAGGTAGAGACAGCACCGGTTTCGGCTGTGCAGGTGAAAAGAGCGTCCAGAAATGACCCTGTGTCAGCAGTGATGGACTGGATCATTAAGGGTCTTCCTGCAGGTGAGGATGTAGACTTGAAGGCCTTCCTTGAAAGCGGGCGGAGCTTTCTGTTCAGGCGGGATGTTTGCTGTGGGGGAGGAGAGTCATTATTCCCCTGTCACTTCAAACAAAACTGTTGAAGCAACTTCATGCAGGACACAGTGGAATAGTGAGAATGAAGGAAATAGCGAGAAGCTATTTTTGGTGGCCAAATATGGACAAACAGATTGAGGAGATTGCTAAAAACTGTTCACCGTGTCATAAGGTCCGGAACAACCCACCACTTGCTCCTCTCCATCCCTGGGAGTTCCCACAGGAGCCATGGCATCGTGTGCACATTGACTTTGCAGGTCCATACGAGGACAAAATGTTTCTTGTAGCTGTTGATGCACACAGTAAATGGCCTGAAGTGACCATCATGAAATCAACCACCACTGAGAAGACCATAGAAGCATTAGGAGAAATGTTCAGTAGGTTTGGATCTCCTACACAGATAGTCTCTGACAATGGACCTCAACTGGTTTCACAGGAAATGGAGGCTTTCCTGCAGGCTAATGGAGTGCAGCACATTACATCAGCTCCATACCATCCTGCAACGAATGGTCTTGCAGAAAGGTTTGTTCAGACAATGAAACATGCACTGAAAACATCGCAAGGCCAAGGAACACTGCATCAGAGACTGCACAAGTTTCTGCTTAACTACCGGAACAGTCCACATGCAACCACAAGGACATCTCCTGCCAACGCAATGTTCAAGAGAGATCTGCGCACTGCCTTTGATCTTTTGAAACCCTCAACTGTGAAGGACACTGTGCAAAAACAACAAGAGAAACAAATTATGTACAGGGGCCAACAGGTCAAGGACAGAGTCTTCAGCCCCGGTGAGTCAGTGCTGGCCAGGAACTACCGAGGAGAACACAAGTGGGTTCCTGCAACTGTCATCGCACAAACTGGACCAGTTTCATATACAGTACAGGTTGCCGATGGAGTGTGGAGAAGGCACGTGGATCAGCTACTACAGACCGCACCAGTGTCTGCAGAAAGGTCTTTTGAAGATCTTAAAAATGCACTCACCGACTTATCAGTCCATCCACACATGCAAGTAGAGAACTCCACCACATCAGGAAAAGTGGTTCCCACTGTAAATGAGACTGCAAGAGAGACTGAGACATCTTCAGTGCCAGAAATAAGGGCTCCACAAGAGAGCACACAGACTGACGTTACCACAGACCGCCGATACCCCAACAGAGAGCGGCGGCCTCCTGTTCGTCTGAGTTATTAGATAGTACCTGACCCAAGTGAACGGGGCAGAATAATCCCCATGGGTCATGGGGGAGGTTGAGGTAGTCTACCCTCACTCCCAGGTAGCAATTAAAAAGAGTTGTTGTTATAACCATACAGTTAATAAGGGGAAAGGGAAAAGGTGAAATGTTTGTGATACTATTACTGTCATGTTCCAGTGAAGACAGAAGTTTTTGAGTAGATCACCTGTTCATTCCGTAGTACATCCTTTGTAAGAGGGGAGGAGATGTTGTGTATTTTGGGTTATAACAGGACCCGTAGTGGTCATGCACCAGGTGCATGATGGGCAATGCGCTGTTGTTGTTGTACGGACTAGCCATGTGCTGGAAGTTATGCCGCTATCAATAAATACTTAAAGTTACGTCGTGGTCCGAGAATCGCTGTTATACTAGTAACACACAGTGAAGATATAACAACCCTCACTGAAAATCTGCTGAAAACCTTAACTCCAAAATCTGAATTTTGGTGCTCCATCTTTCTTTTTGTTGTTGTTGTCTCTTTTGACAAATGCAGAATAAGCAGCTTGGTACTTTTGCCAGGAAAAAGACAATTATCAATGGTTTTGAAAGCCAAATTGTAAGAATGAGACACAAAACCTTCACCAAATTGGCCTCCCTTCCCTCTCTCTGAAGTGATCCAACTGTTTTTTCCAGCCATTCAACAATGATAAGACTACATTACCAAAAGACACAGCATGGCATCTATAATATGGCAATGTTGCTTTGCAACATGAAAAGCATTTATAACAGGGATATAAAAAGAACCCAAAATACCATTACTATGACATACATGTTGCCTGGATCATGAAATTGGCTCACTTCAAAGATCATTGTATGTGGTTGATATCTGGAGTTCAACAAAGAGACTATATGTGTGGTAAATCTGTATCTGTTTCTTCCTATTCAATAATCTAACCCCCCAATTTCCCTGTTGTACTAGTAAACACATTCAGGTCAATTTGAAGTGAATTTCCTGGAATATTGCCTAGTCACTAGTGGAGACAGATGGATCCATTAGAAATGAAAAGGACTAAAGCCCAATTTTTGCCTGAAGAGTCAGATAATCACTGAGTGGCATTTCTTCATAACCTTTAATGAAACAGCTTTACTGTGAGGCTAAAAAGCAACTTCTCCTAATGAATAGCCCACTAGTAGTGAGTTCTGATTTCAATGAAGGAGTAAAGCAGAGGGAAAATGACACTGACAGAGAGAAGGGAAGAAGTGCTTAGAGAAGCACACAGGCAGAGAGTTAGAGGGAGACATTTAAAGAGATTACATTATTATCACTGACCTTCTAAATGCTGGACAAAGGTTGGAAATATCATAAATGTTTCGGTCAACATGGGGAAGACGAACTTATCTGGCAGGAGATTAACTTACTGTCTCTTTGCCTCAGAGACTTCACTCTTCATTTCTTCAATCATCTGGCCTTTCTTTAATTCGCAGTCCATTTAAAAAGTATAATATATACTGCTCAAAGAAATTAAAGGAACACTTTGAAACTATATTACACCCCAAAGGGAAAAAAAATTCAAATAATGAATATTTATACCAATATGGACTCTGTAATATGTTAGGGATGATGAAGCTGCCATATCATTTGATGGAATTGAAAATTATCAGCGTACACATAAGGCCGATTCATTGCAGGACCCAAAATTGATTTAGATCAAGTGATCATGGGTGGTATCAATTCCTCCATCGTCCACAACCTCTTTGCACACTCTTGCCACATGAAGCAGGGCATCACTGTGCACCAGGAGGAACCGAATACCCACTGCACCAGCTCAGGGTCTGATAAAGCATTTAAAGATTTCATCCCAATTACTAATTATCATTGAGACAGTCAGGGGTGATGTCAGGGTGATGTTGCCTAGTCTGTAGAGGTCTGTGCATCCCTCCTATCACTAACCCACCACCAAAAAGGTCATGCTGAACAATATTAAAGGTAGCATAAGATAAATGCTTTGTATCTTTTTAACAAACAAAAGCCAGGCATCCACTGGGTTTTTGAGGACAAGTAATCTTCCAGAAAAGTGAGTGGTGTAGTGGTGAAGAGTGGACAGGCAGGTACAAAAGTTCAAACGTGAATGGCTTGAGATGAACACTGTTTTCCTTTGAGCAGCAGGAACAGAGGAGAGCAACAAAGTTATTATAGTGTAAAAGCATATTTCAAAAGCCAGTGTACTGAAACGTGAAAACTAAAAATACATTACTTATTCACTAATTTAATTTTTTGGATTCTCATTAATTAAATAATCTTATGTATGAAGATTTAAATCTTAATTAGGTTGCTAATCCAACCATTAAAAAAAAGATTTTAATAAGGCAAATGAGTTTGAAATGTGTATAACTACAGTATAAAGGGAAAGAATTGCAGTACATCACTCTCTCATTTTCTATGCAGTCAGAAAGGAGAAAAAGAAAATGAGTATTCACTTATTCTTGAGCCATGACACTGTGCATGGTGAACAAAAGGCTATGTTCATTAATATCTCAGCTATGACAGAGTTCATAAACTGAAACAAAATTGAAATTGATAAAATTATTTCAATTATATTATATTTATCAAAAGATAAACATACTTTCTTTTTTTGTCCATATATTTTATTGAAATGATTTAGAACTAGAAAAATTTGCATTTCCTGCGAAAATGCTATGTGGATGCTTTAAAGCTGAAGCTGTCTGCTGAAACTAGCTGAAAAAACTGAAAAGTTGCAGAAATTGTAAAAACATTGCTAAAACATAAGAACTTTGCAAAAATGTAATTACTTAGCAGACCTGCAATATGTTAGAGAAAACATGATACTTGGCAGAAATATAATAGTATAGCAGAACTTAGCAGAAATATTGTAACTTACCAGAAACATGTTAACTTCTCAAAAATACAAGAATTTAGGAGAACTAGTATAAGATAACAGAAATAATACATTAAGCCAAAAATACTACAACATAGCAGAAATACTGTGATTTACCAGAGACACTGTGATGTACCATGAATATTGTAATGTTGCATAAATAATATGTTTTAGCACAAATACTATAATTTGGCAGAAATACTATCGTTTGGCAGAAATACTATGTTTCAGCACAAATACTCTGGTTTGGCACAAATATTATAACATAGCAGAAATACCATTATATAGCAGAAATGCTACATTTAGAAAGAAAAATATAATTTAGTAGAAATACTATGATTTAGCAGAAATACTACAATATAGCTTAACTAGAAAGTGCATTTTCTGAAGAAACTGCAGTGTGAATGCTTGAATCTGAATGTATGCACTGAAATGAATTAATTGCTGAATTTTGAGTTAAAAATGTTGAATGAGATGAAAAATACAGAAATCTGCACCTGAAAACAAAAGTGCTGAACTGCAAAAAGCTGACATCCACAGAGAAGAAGTTTGAAAAGAGCTGAAAATGTTTTAAATGTAAATTAGAAAAACCTAAGTAATGAGAAAAGAAATTTGAGAGTCAGAAAACATCTGAATGAATATTAAAAGTTCATATTCTTTGAATCACTGAATGACTAAAATGTGATCCCTCCACTTGGATCCACACAGTTTTAAAGCTTTACATCTCTGAGCTTTGAAAGACACGGTGTTGGAAAGAAGACAACGATGGCGACGTTTTGAGGGTAAAATGATGGCTGTAGAGCAAACACTGTGGACACAGCAGCAGTTGAAAGAGAAGTGTTTAAGATGAATCTTGGCACAGTGAGAGACAGAGCTCATTAGGCAGGCAGGTGTGAGCCTGGTTGCTATAGTGACTGCACCCAATGGCTCCATACACACGCACAGACATGCACCTCACTTTTGCTGCTTAAAATGAACAGAAAAGTCAGGCCCAAACAAATCCTTCCCAAATTAAAAGTACAGGTCCATATTGACAAAATTCTTTCACCGTGAGCGGCAGCAATGTCTAGTCTACTGAATTCTCAGCTTTACTGTGGAAGTAGTAAGAGTTTAAAAATGAGTAAGTTGAAGGAGAATTTGAAGGGTCTCCCCATTGAAATACATGGGAAATATTTGTTGAAAAAAGTTGAATAAAATTAAAAATATAAATGTTAAAAATGAGAAAAATCGAAGCACACCATTCCAAAAGAAGAGGAATCTAACGGTGTTTGAATGGTTTTTCTAAGTTGAACGTTTTTGAAGGAGATAGTCGGCGAAAAACGTACGGAATAGGAAATAATAACTAGAAAAATTTGCATTTCCTGCGAAAATGCTGTGTGGATGCCTTATCGCTGAAGCTGTCTGCTGAAAAGCTGAAAAAGATGAAAAGTTGCAAAAAGTTGTATGGTGGTGAAAAAAAAAATGTCTCCCTGCACAGGATTCGAACCTGGCCCTCCTGGGTTCAAGACAGAGACTCATCTCACTGTGCCAAACTCACTCTCACAAGGAAAGAGATGAAGAGACTGACAATTATGGTGGAATGAGCAGAAGCTGCTGAGAATTGTGCTGATAAGAGGTAAAAAGGCTGAAAATTTTGCAGAAAAGAGGTGAATCAGCAGAATTTCTGCAGAAAAGAGGCAATGAAGCAGAATGTTGCGCTGAAAAGAGGTGAATGAGCAGAATTTCTGCTGAAAAGAGGCAGAACAACCTGGTTCTGCTCAAATTCACCAGTCAGAGGTACTGCTTCTGTCTGCTTCATCAGGCTGTGTACTTGTATTTATTTCTGCCATGGAGCGTTAACAAGAATCTGAGGTCCATATTAGAAAAGCTGCTAAAATCATAAAACTTTGCAGAATTGTAATAAATTAGCAATATAAATTACAGGTCTGTGATAGTGTATAAATTTGTAGTGAAAAAAAAACGTTGACAAAGGTGGAATTGAACCCACGACCGTTGAGCTGCAGACCGGTGTGATTACTGATTGCGCCACCTGGAAAGGGGGCGGGCGGCTGAAAAACAGAGACATGACCAGTCAAAAAATAGATCGCGGTGAGAGGCGAAAAACGCCGTTTTTTTGAGTTACAAAACGTCGTGTAACTCAAAAACTAGGAGGGCTAGCAGCATAATTCTTGTACTGGGTGAATCAGCGGACTTTGGTGTACTTTGACTGCGGTTTTCATTGTTCTTCGTACCTCCGTCGTGGAGATATGACGAGAGAAGAAACGGCTTCATTTCCAGAGTTTGAAAACTGACAGGAGGACACATGAATCAGCACAAGCCTCTTGTCTTAACTTTGCTTTGTTAAAATTATTTATGATTTATGATTTGGCAGAAACACTGGGACTTGGTATAAATACTATGATTGACATGAAATACTTTGACTTAGCAGAAATTCTATGATTGAGCAGAATTACTAGGATTTAGCACAAACACTATGATTTGGCTCAAAAACCTTTATTTTTCAGTTATATTATGATTTGGAAGAAATACTATGCTTTGGAAGAATTACCAAGATTTGGCAGAAATACTATGAGCAGTAATAATATAACATAGCAGAAATACTGTTATTTTGTGGAAATACTATACTTTGGCACAAATACCATGATTTGGCAAAAATACTATGATTTAGCAGAAATACTATGATTGAACAGAAGTACTAAGATGTAGTAGAAGTACTTTGATTTAACAGAAATACTATTATGGAGGAGTAATACTTTAACATGGGAGAAATATTGATACAGACACACAAACATACACATACACAGAGCCTAAAGGGAACAGTGGCTGTTAAGAGTCTGGGCTTGGTATATCTAGGTCAGTTAAATTAGCTGCACCTGCTGTAATCAGCCCTTACACACACAGACACAGAGAGAGGTATAAGTTTTCTGCAGTGTGATTCTCACATTCAGGATTCCCCTCGAACAAATGGCCATAATTTCCTAACCGTAAAGGCTAGAACGGTCATTCTGACACTGTTTTGTTCAGAAGAGATGGGGGAATCTGCAGGTCTTCATAATTCAGAGATAAAATATAAATTTTCGAAGATATCTGACTTGTAATATACTGTAACTGAGTAGAGGCGAAGCAAAACCGCCTTGACTTGCCCTCAAACAACGTTTTGTAACTCTAAATCTATTTGGAGCATCAAAATCATTCTTTCACCGTAAGAAACAGCAGGCTTTCGTGAACAGTCATGGAAATTTTCAGGTCTCTGTTGAAATGCATCAAAAAGATATGACGAGAGAAAAAAGTGCCTCATTTCCAGAGTTTGAAATCTGAAGAAATCTGAGAGAGGGACAAATTTCCTATCCTCAAACAAGTGTAATTCATGGCCAAACGGTAATAGGTGAGCTAAAAATTCTTGAATTGTGAGCATCAGAGATGTCTGAAGATATATTGGCACAAGCCTCATGTCTCAACTTTGTTTCGTTAAGGAGATATGACGATTCGAAAATGCCTCTCATTAGAGAATTCCAGTGCTGATTTTGAAGAAACTCTCCATTGAGTTTCTATGGAGAGTTTTCAGACTTTATGTTACTCTGAGGAGATTTGCAAAAAATCTATAAATCCCACAACAATGATAGTGACATTTTCTGAAAGCCAGCAAAAATACCTACCTTTTGATGTATAATTTGTGGGGGTTGAGTGGAAATTGAGCGAGTAGCAAGAAGTTGTTTAGACATGAAGAGAAAATTCAGAACGGACCAGCACTCACTCTGAGTCAAATGCATAGCAACCATAGCAACGCATGTATTTTCTGAAAAATCACAATTTTGCAACTGAAAACTTAAAGAGAGATAAGATTAAAACGGTAGAAGATCTGAAAAAGCTGAATCAGACAGGAATAGCCCAATAATCTGAGAACATTTTAAAGTTTGAATGGAGTTTCTAGGTGAAAGTATGAGGAAGTAGTTAAGTTTCAAAAACAAGCAGGTTTTAGCAGAATTGTGGAAGATTCCCATTCATTTCAATGGGACAAATTAAAGGAAAAAAACCATAATATTTGAAAAAGTATAAAAAATTGTGGAAGTAGTTCTATGGCGAAAAACGTACGGAAGCAACTTGAAGAATAATAATAAAGAATAAAGACAAACAGGAAGTCAATAGTGTGGATGCTTAACCAGCATCCACACAATTACAAATTTAAAATATATTTTGGGAGGGATTCACTTTTAAATGTAATTCATACATCAGCTCTGTGTTTTGTATAACAGCTAGAGTAAAAATTCAACAGTGTTAATTATAAAAGCATTTCCTAAGCTCATGATGTTAATATACAGTCCTGTTTTATGCTGTTTTACACATGCATTCCATTGTTAATTGATTCTGTTACTTTGTAATCCACTTCTTTATGTGTGTGGGTGCTATATAGCAGTATTTCAGAGCATTGTCCAAAAACGCTCACAAAAATTCCAAAGAAAGATAAATCCCATCATGCCATATTGTGTTTTTTCAGCGGTCTTGATTACATGATGTTTTGTGTGAAAACTGGGACAAATGCTACTATAATATTATTATTTTTATAATAAAATGTAATACAGCACTTCATAAAGAACATCATACCAAGAGTCAAACATGGTGGTGGTAGTGTAAAAGTCTGGGGCTCCTTTGCTGCTTCAGGACCCGGATAACTTGCTGTAATTCATGGAACTATGATTCCTGGAGGAGACTGTCCGGCCATCAATTTGCCCTGCCGCATATGGATTGTGCGGCAGGGCAGTGACTGCAAGCACACTAGCAAGTCTGCCTCTGAATGGCTCAAAAAAACCAATTATGAGCAGCACTCCAAAAACCATCATAACCAAAGAAACCAGGTTATTCCTCCTACCAGTGATTAGCTAGAAAGAGTCCCTCTTTTCTTCATGGTGCATAATTTACTTATTGTTTTTGGGCAGAGAGTTAGATGTTGCAGAGAGCATTCATAGACAGTTTCCATAGAAGTTTTACTGCCTGCTAGCAAAGTGTAAAACTACTAGCAACTACTAGAATTTTACACTCTGTAAAACTTAGTACTTGGCAAGTGTTTGCACAAAAGTTTCATATAAACTATGGGCAACCATTGCAATCTGCTAGCAACCAAAGCAATGACAAAAAGGCTTAAGTGCAGCACCCTTTTGTGATTTACCTAACAGCTGCCAGCAACCACCTGGAGGATATATAGTTTTCCCTTGTGACCAGAGCACTGCAAAAACTCAAAATCTTACCAAGAGTATTTGTCTTATTTCTAGTCAAAATGATCTCATTACACTTAAAATAAGACAGAATCAGCTAAAGGGCAACATTTCAGTAAGCTAAAGGGACTTGTTTTAAGACAGTAAATCTTAAAACTAGAAAAAAACTAGACAATTTTCACTTGTTTCATTGGCAGATTTTTTCACTTATTTCAAGCTAAAATATCTTGTATTAAGTAGAAAAAATCTGCCAATGAAACAAGTGAAAATTGTCTAGTTTTTTTCTAGTTTTAAGATTTACTGTCTTGAAACAAGTTCCTCGCATCGTCATCGATGCGATAATGCACAAGGCATTCGAGGGCTGCCACAGAGTCCAAGCCTCGACCGACCGATTTATCACCGATCTAATGAGTTGGTGAAGTGGTGAAGCATTGTTAACACTACAGAACGTGTCATCAATGCTTAAGGCTTTTTGGAAATTATATTGGGGTTTTTTTTTCCTCTCAAAGTACTCAATAATCTCTTTATGTGAGAATTAAAAATTTGGCATTGTGATTCCCAATAAAAGGCAGATTAATTGAATAGTATTGATAAATAGATCCTTACGAACACGGTGAGGCAGTTTTGTTGATGTTTCTATGGAGACAAAACTTTAAATAGAAAAAAAATTAACAATGAAAATGTATTAACTATGAGGATGAACCTTTCTCATATCAATACATACAGTTTGAATTTGATTTTTATTAAAAGCTTGATATCAGTCACTGAGAAGGAGACAACCTGATAAAGTGCTGAAAGATAAAGTTCAGCAAACAAAAACAAGTAAGGAGCTTATCAGACATTCAGCTAAGGAGCGGGGGACATAAAAGCTCGTCATGCTGAAATAATTAGACTGTCTCTGACACATTTGTGTAAATCTGGTTCTGAGGTGCATGTTTAGATTTAAATTGTGCTGAGAAGGGAGACTGAAGAGAGTAATACTTCTGCGTGTGTTAGCAGGCTGCATTTGTTATGATCCGAGTTAGTGTGTGGTGTCTGTGGTGTCCTTTACCTCTTTCTCATCGCCCACAATCAGCAGGAGGGAAATTTGAGATCAGCATCTCCACCAGTTATTTGCTAGTTCGTCAGCTACCCTATGGTGGTAACAGGCCTCTTAGAAATTGCTTGTCTTTCTGTTTGTCTCATTTCAAGCAGCCTCACCATGACTCAGTGCTACCCAACATTTATAATTTATAATACACATACTTTTGTAATATAAATGCCCACATATTTACACAAGTACTTCAAACCAAACACACATTGCACTAGCATTAACAGTTAAAAACAGTCCAAATTATTTTGTCTCCATTAAAATGATCAGCGAAGCTATTCTTCCAGGAGTAACAATAACACTTAACACATTAATAACACACTAAGCCCAGAAACTCATCGGGAAAATCAAACTGATGCCTTTCTGAAAGTGCTATTACTAGGTTAAAAGACATAAAATATATCAATGCCCTACATTGGCACTTAGGGCAGTAACACAAGGCAGAGCAGCATCTTAATCTCTACAGCTAGACAACCTGTAGGCTGGAGAGGAAATGTCCATCCAGGGGCACTGAAGCCTATCCCTTAGGACAAGAGGCAGGGTACAACCTGGACAGGATGCCAGTCTAACATATAGACAACCATTCATATTCACATTCACACCTATGGGCAATTTGGAGATTCCAAATAACCTATTCCCATTAACTGTATGTCTTTGTACTGTGGGAGGAAGCCAGAGTGCCCGGAAAGAACCCACAGAAACACTTTTCAGCACTAACTAGTAATAACTAATGAATTTTTCAAAAAACCATTACTCGTCACGTGACTTAGCTGTCTAAGCTTTACAGATCAATCTCTAACCCTTGTTTTATTTTAGAAAATACAGTATTTGTAAAACAGCTAACTGCAGAGAAAGGGTTTATTTGAAGAGTTTCAGTCAGGCTTCAGAGCTCATCACAGTACAGAACCTGCACCAGTGAAAGTTACGAATGATCTTCTTATGGCCTCTGACAGTGGCCTCATCTGTATGCTTGTCCTGCTAGACCTCAGTGCAGCATTCGATACTGCTGGCCACAATACAGAGATTAGAACATGCTGTATGCATCAAAGTTACTGTGCTGCAGTGGTTTGACTCATCTAAGAGAGTCCAGTTTATTCATGTAAAATGGGGAGTCTCCTTCAAACACTAAGGTTAAATATGTATCGAGTTACAAGAAATCTTGTCATTTTTGACCAGGATCTGTCTATTAATGCATATATTAAAAGACATTTTACGACTGCTTTCTTGAATTTGCACAATAACTCTGAACAACCTGGTACTGAATGCCCAGAAGACAGTGGAGATTATTGTGGACTTCAGGAAGCACACAGCCCCACTCCCCCCCATCATCCTGACTGACACCCTCATCACCTCTGTGGACTCATTCCGCTTCCTGGGTACCACCATCACCCAGGACCTGAAGTGGGAGCCCACCATCACCTCCGTCATAAAGAAAGCCCAGCAGAGGATGTACTTCCTGAGGCAGCTGAAGAAATTCAACCTGCCAACATGGACGATGATGCAATTCTACACTGCAATCATCGAGTCCATCCTCACCTCCTCCATCACCGTGTGGTACGCTGGAGCCACTATCAAGGACAAGCAGAGACTGCAGCATGTTGTGCGCTCTGCTGAGAAGGTGATTGGCTGCAGACTCCCATCCCTGCAGGACCTGTACACCTCAAGGACACTGGGGTGTGCAGCTCGGATTAAAGCTGACCCTTCTCACCCTGGACACAGTCTGTTTGACCTGCTCCCCTCAGGCAGGAGACTCCGGTCCATTCGCACCAGAACCTCTCGCCATAAGAACAGTTTCTTCCCCTCTGCTGTTGGACTCATGAACAATAACCATATGACTGTTCCCACCACTAACACATGACCCTACACTGTGTTCACTGCATCATTCCATGTTTGGACCTGATGATCACCTGCACCCATGTATATATCTATCTACTTAGCACTTTTAATTCTTTAATTCTTATTTTTATGTCTATTTAAGCGTTATATGACAGTATGTTTGCACTAAGTACCGTAGCAATTTCCTAATGTTGTAAACCTGCTCAACATTTGGCAATAAAACCCCTTCTGATTCTGATTCTGAAATAAGAAACATCCTGTTGTGATGCTGAAGAAGTAGTTTATGCATTTTTTCTAGACTAGATGATTATCCGATTTTCTAAAAGGTCCCTGAAAAGCCTTCAGCTGATAGAGACTGCTACAGTGAGAGTTCTGAATAGCCAGTTTTTCACTGGCTCCCAGTTAAATCCAGTTAAATTTTCAATACTTATCCTACAAACAATGTCTTGAATAACTTCATAATACCGTATCACCCCACTAGAGCTCTTCACTCTCAGACTGCAGGTTTACTTTTGGTTTCTTGCGTATTTAAAAGTAAAATGGGAGGCAGAGCCTTCAGCTTTCAGTTGCCTCTTCTGTGGATGCAGCTCCCCAGTTTGGATTCTTGAGACAGACACTCTTTATACTTTTAGGATTAGGCTTAAAACTTTCGTTTACACCACTTTGCATTTAACTATTATTATTAGTTATTATTAATTTCTGGCTCTCTTCCACAGTGTGTGTTTTGTATGCACAATCAGATGGCTGCCTCTCTGTGAGCCCGGTTTTCCTTCTCACTGTCGCCAAATGCTTGCTCATGAGGAGTTGTCTGATTGATGGTTTTTTTCTCCTATTACTGTAGGGTCCTTACCTTACAATATAAACCACTAGAGGTCACAGTTGTTGTGATTTGGCACTATATATTAGAAAGCCATTTCCCATATACTTCTACAGTATAGGACGACAAGTCTTTCTTGAAACCACAGTTTTTTGCTGTCTGGTGGCCTTCAGATTGAAAGCAGAGTTAAGCATTGACTTCTGCGTTGGCTTTAATTTCTCTTAATGTTTGCAGTTGACATCTGAATATGATATACTGTGTTGTCACTGAATTATTTCTTGAAAAACTTGAAAAAAAAAAAGCTAGCACCAGCAAAGTTTGGAAGGTTCATGAAGCTGGGGTAGTTGACATATAATGACCTGCTACCCTGTGATTAACAACAGAGCTAGAGTTAATACAACCATGTTAGCTTGAAGGAGCTTTCACTTTGTGTTCACAGCACTGTTGTTTTTGGACAGAGCTTGCTTGTGCCTTTGTGCAATGTTTTAAAGTAATTATTTTTAATTGTTTTTGTTCTGGCTGACACATGAACTGAGATTCAAAGAGTTGTGATGCCTAATTGTGTGCAAAATTAGGGACGCTGAATCATTTCCCTTTTTTTTCCACCCAGCAGATATTTCAAGAATTTGTGTAGAACAAGTAAAGATCAGTAATTATATTGTGATTGCTAAATTTACTACAGTAATGTGTTATTCTATTACATGTTATATCCAAGAGTGTTTGGGGACATTTTTATGAAGATAATAAAGACAGTGTTGGTTTCTTTTTGCATAGGAAGATTTGTGTGTGTGTGTGTGTGTGTGTGTGTGTGTGTGTGTGTGTGTGTGTGTGTGTGTGAAAGTGATAAATGCAATCCTGACAATTAGTCATGACCCATGCTCACAGTCGCACAGAGAGCAACTCTTGCCTACAGCACAGAGGCCTGAAATGAGAAGACAGAAACCAAACATGCTTTAGTTCAAAGAGGTAAAGAGGAGACAACACACACACACACACACACACTCGAGGAAAGCAATTCATGGAAATCAGTTGGTCCCATTGCAAGAGGTTGCATCATTTTAAATGACTGAAGAAGAACATTGCTCCTCAGTAGACTATAAGCCTTGGTTTGGTTACATTTTAATATTTAAGTGAATTTAACTTAACTTTTCTGCCCCTGTTTTTGGCAACTTTGAGAAACTGTGCTCAACTTAGATAAAGACATTTTTAGTCTGTAAAATCTGAGGTGTTTGCATACAAGAGCATGCAAAATTAAATGGTTAGCTTCTCAAGTGGTAGGATTTGCTGTGTTTTCTTGTAATTTTTTATTACAATAACAATAATTACAACACTAAACAAGATTTACAAACAAGAGGTTTGGAAGTGTCTGCTGAGCTCTTGAGTAATTGTTATATTTTCTGAGCCTTTTTCATGGCAAATAGTAATAATTCACCAAATCAGCAAATTACTCTAAAAATCCCCCAGACATTTTCATTAGTTGCCCCTCTATACCAATAGTTAAAACTAGCTCCAACTCATCAGCTACATGACTTTATACTGTACTGCTCAAATCAGTCAGTCCACCAATCAACCAACCAATCAGTCAATCAAGAGAATACTTTAACTTTGATTTTGAATCCAAAAAGAATTGATGATTTTGGGTTCCACTTCACCATTTTACCTCATTTTGTTCTTAACAAATTACATGATGTATGTCAGTAAGTTGGATAACTTCAACTTAAATAAATCATTCATCAAAAGTGTGACTTTTGTTAGTGGACTTTTTTCAGAAGTTATTATCACAATGTAAAAGAATGTAATCTTTTACATTACATTTATTCTGTTATTATTATTCTGTTATTATTATTTTACTGCATCTGGTGTTTTACGGTCACAGCAAATGTTTTTTATTTCACCTTGTGGCACAATTATTGTAGCGAAAGCATGCCACCTGTGTAAAAATCACAATCTCAATTTCTACAAAATATTTCTTAAAATGACAGCTTCAGCTTTTAATTAGTTTGCTTTATTCAAAAAAAAGGTATATGTTACAATAATTTCATGATGTTTGAGTTCATATTGAGCCATTAACAACAATATAAATGTATATGAGTGTACTAAAAACACCTAGTATGCAGAAGGTATGAGTCAGGGTGTATAAAACAAGTTTTCCAGGAAATCGCTGAGGTCTTAGAAAATTGTGAATCACTGTTCACTGTTCAAAAATCACTGTTTTAGCCATGGAAAGCTAAGCTTTTCCATGGTGAGGTACAAAGAAATGAAGTGTGGCTTAAGACTCTGGCACTGTTCTGTACGTTACATAAAATAAATAATTGTTCCTTTACTAACTGCGATAAAATTACTGAATTTAGGAGCTGTATAAACTATAATATAACTATATGAAAGATAAAATGTTTGTAAATTGACATGATTCAGTTTTGCATTAACCTGACAAATATCCCAGGCGTGGGACTAATAAAGGTTATCTTAGGACACCTTTGCCCCCCAAAATTATCTTTTCAGACGAGTGGATAAAAAAACTGTCTTAACATAGCACATACAATAGTTTTTTTCATGCATGAACTATTAGAATATACACAATTAAACTGATGTCTGTAACTGTGAAAGTCATTATAGAGATGATACTCTTTTGATGTATTACTTAACAAGGCCAGATTTACTATAAATTCAATTAAACACAGGAAATTAATGGAAGAAAATACAGAATATCTGACAAAATGAAGTGAGGAATGTTCTGCTCATTGTTTCACACTGCTGTTACTTCATTAACATTATGTAAGAATGAACATGAATAACTCCGTAAGTCTGCTTTATTCCTCTGTGACTTCTTTTCACCATGTGGCATAATCAGGGTGAATATTTGTATGGTCACAACAACCCAATTAAATACGTTGTCATGCTTCATTGAGTTAGAGCAGAGTACTTTCTGTCCCAACATGCTCACCCTGGGTAATATCTTTGTTACATAACCTTTTCTTTTCAGTTTAATTTGTTGGGTAACTGTCATCACCTCAAAAGGTTTCAAGATTTGACACAACTTTACTTGAGTGTTGCAGCTTTTTAGTTACATTGTTGTGGTTATTTCTGCACACAGGTGTACAGGGTGTATCTAAAGATGAGACTTTTAAGATGTGTATCATTGACCACGGAAGAATGAAGGCCTTCCAGTGTGGCTACGGCACAGGTGGGAGGGCAGGAGGTCACCAATTGGAAGGTCAGTGGTTTACTCCCTGGCTCCTCCAGTCATCTGCCCCTGATATAACTATGTCAGTGTGTGCATAAATGGTAGATAAAGCGCTTAAGTATAAAAGCAAGCACTTGTATGAATACGTGTGTGATTGGTTGAATAAGACCTGTAAAAAAAACGGTTTGAGTGCTCATTTAGAGAAGAGAAGCGCTATATAAGTACCAGTTCATGTATGTTGGAAAACATTCCAAGAAAAAGCAGCACATTACTTCTACATCTCTTTTCTATAAACATAAATGGGATACAAGACAAAGAAAGCAGTGTCTATGATCAAGTATTTGTCTATGACAAAGTGTCTTAAGGTAAATTACATATTAAACCAGTTTGGATTAGTGTTGCTATAAAGCTGGCATCACATTAACCTCTTTTTTGTGGTTACCATGGAAAAATTTAAACCCATAAATGTAGGGTTGCTTAGTAAGCGCTATACTTCAGAAGCTGCCTGAGCATTGATTGTAGTCTGGAACAATTCAATGCACCATATGGAAACTAGTTTACACAAGTTTACTAGCTTACTACATAAAATACAAAATACATGTCACTGATTTTCCTCGGCTTATGCAATTCAGGTTCGCAATTGGGCTGGTGCCTGTCATGGTCTGGGTGAGTGGTGGGAAATTTCCACCAGGTTCCTGAGCCAAGCTCTCTTACCTGGAGCTGATTGAGGCAATTAGGCTGGGAGATTTAAGCTCCATGCTGATGTCCCTTCTCTGCCAGTTCGTCAACAACTCTATGTTATTAACCAAGCCTCAAGGTTCATGTTTTCGACCCCTTGTTGTCTTGTGCTCTAGTTGCTCCTGGAAACTCCACGGCTCAGAACTACTCATCTCTTGGATTCTGGCTCACCTACCCGTTCAACGCTTCTGTCACTCCTCCTGCAAAGTAAGCTGGGAAAAAGCTATTATACTCACCTTTTCTGAAACTCACCACTGGCTGCATCCAAATTCCATTCTCCTCTCTCCCCAGTGTGATCACGCTCCAGTTGCCTTCCTGGTCCTGTTTCTCTGCTTTGCCACAGCCACATTACCACACCACGTTCACCAAACCACTGTATATTTTGTCACTGCCAAGTGTTAGTTGTGTAATTAACAGTGTTGGGGAGTAACGGAATACATGTACCGCCGTTACGTATTCAGAATACAAAATATGAGTAACTGTATTCCGTTACAGTTACCGTTTAAAAAGGTGGTATTCAGAATACAGTTACTTTGGTGAAATAAATGGAATACACGGCGGTACTTCTCTGTTTCATATTGTCGCGGCTCCGGATTGTTTGGGTTTTGTTTGACAGCTACGTTCTGTTGTTCCAGGCGGCAGCGTTACGGTTGCCATGGTTACAGGGTGACGCGCTCTCTCTCTGCGTGTTTCCTGGGTGAGAGAGCGCTTTTTTGTTGTTGTTGTTGTGCTAAGCTAATAGACAGAATGCTACAGGCATAGCTCTAAAGCATGTAGCCTGATGGGCAGTGTAGTCCGTGCTGCAGGGAGAATGGACTGCCATACACGTTATGTGTCTGTGAGCGAGGGAGGGAGAAAAAGGAAAAGAGCTGTCACGGAGCAAAAACGGGAGCTGGAAGCATGTAAATATAATAATAACCACTGCAGCCAAGAAGAGTGCCTGAGGAGCCCATTTGTAAGTAAGCTATTAAGACTCAACTGTACACTGTGTTCGTGTTTTCCTCCGGAAACAATAAGTTCCGTTGGAGCAGCCTTTCAACGCCTCTCTCTGTCTCCCACAAGCAAAGTTGACCCAGACAACAAAGTAAAGCTAGTTTTCGGCTACCAGCCCGACACTAACCCGACGTATTAGCCAGAGGTCCCTTTACTACGTTTCGGACCTTCAGTAACAGTAATAAATCACAGCAATAGTACATTCACGTAGTTGTAAACAGCATGATAATATATTAAGTATTCCAAAGTATTCAGAATACGTTACTCTAATTGAGTAACGTAACGGAATACGTTACAGAATACATTTTGGGGCATGTATTCAGTATTCTGTAGTGGAATACATTTTAAAAGTAACCTTCCCAACACTGGTAATTAATAAACATTGTTAAATCATTCCTCCTATCTCTGCTCTGGGTTTCTGCACTTGGGTCCAGTTCAGTTACCTGGCCTCCGGCCATTTGACAGTGCCTGTCTCCGTGGACAGGTAGAGAGGTGGGGTACACCTTGGATTGGTTGCCGCTCATTCATTGTGCAATCTGGGATTCGCAGTTGTTTATTGGATGAGTAACCCACCACAAAATTCAAAGTCCAAATTGCCTTGCACGTGCAAACCAATTTTAAAATGAATGACATGCCCAGCAGTGCTAACTGGGGCAGTTATTAAATAACTAAATGAAAACTCAGTTTCCTGCAAAGGAAAATATTTTTTAAATAACTGATGAGTGTGTGTTTCCTATAATTTAAGGATTTTGTCAAGATGTTTGGGACGGACTCACGCGCGGACCAGGTATCCTTGGCAAAGAGAAAGTGCGTTTATTTACAGTGAGACACCAGGTGAAGATATATATACAGTGCGGCGGGGGAAAGGGTCCGGGGCTCCAGGGTCCAGGGGGAAGCAGGGATTAATCCAATAAACGCTCTCAGTGGGTTCCAAACACACACACACTCGCTCGGGTCCAGGGCAGATGCTGATGGCTCAACGATCCAGCGAAGGATGACACAGGTCCGCCGTCGTAAATAGTGCTCCAAATCGGCTGGGATCAGTTGCAGGTGTGACGGTGAGCACAGGTGCGTGGGCCAGGGCCGGGAGCCCGTAATGAGCACCACCCCGGCAGAGGAGAGAGCGCAAAGGAAAACACAAACAAAACATGTTGCCAAACAGAGTCAGCCAGCGAGGCACGGGGACCATGACAGATTTAACTGGGGTTTTACTATTATAACTGTAATATACAGATGTCCCCTATACAACTCATACAGAGTTAAATGGTATTTATTATCTAAGATTTTTTACTTCACAATTTCTTGAAAAAAAATGAATAAAAATAGTATTGGAGCATCTATAGAAGAAACAAATGGGAAAAAAATTATTTATGTTTTTTTCATTTTTTTCTCTCAGTCCTTCCTCTATAACCTCTTCTGCAAAGAGTGAATACCCTAAAGCTTTTCACTAACAATCACAAGCTTGACTTCCCAAGAGCTCATTTAACAAAGAAAAAACAAAACAAACAACTACAAAAATTTGCATTTCCTGCGAAAATGCAGTGTGGATGCTTTAAAGCTGAAGCTTTCTGCTGAAACTAGCTGAAAAAGCTGAAAAGTTGCAGAAATTGTAAAAACTTTGCAGAAGCAAAGGAACTTTGCTAAAATGTAGTAACTTAGCAGAACTGCAATATCTTAGAGGAAACATAATACTTGGCAGAAATACAATAGCATAGCAGAACTTAGCAGAAATATTGTAACTTACCAGAAACACGATAACTTCTCAAAAATACAAGAATTTAGGAGAAATAGTATAAGATAACAGAAAGAATATATTTAGCCAAACATTCTTAAACATTACAGAAATACTAAGATTTAGAGAAACAGTACAACATAGCAAAAATGCTGTAATTTGACAGAAATACTACATTTGGCAGAAATACTATGTTTAGCACAAATCTTATAAAATAGCAGAAATAGTATGATTTAGCACAATGGTAATAACTTAAATAGAAAAATTGGAAAAGCAAAATGGACAGCTGAAAAAATGCTGAACATGCTAAGGGTCCCTCAAATATAATTGTTAAATGGTTACTTGGTGCACCAGTTTCCCGCCAAAACTGGTGCACCAAGTGCAGGCTTTTACAGCACAGAGAGAGACAGGATTTTTGCAGTGTATTTCTCATAGTGAGGACTCCCCTCAAACAAACAGCCATAAATTCCTAACCGTAGGGGCTAAAACGGTCATTCTTAGACCGTTTTCTTCAGAAGACATGGGAGAATCTTGAAATGTTGACCATTTAAAATAAAAATATGAAATATTATAGATATATGACATAGATGATTGATTATCTAAGAAGCCACGAGGGCCCCAATATGCAAATTTGAATGTGTCAGGCCTCAGATATGATTGGCTGGCTGGGAAGCCATGAAGGCTCCAATATGCAAATTTGAATGTGTCAGGCCTCAGATATGATTGGTTGTCCTAGAAGCCATGAATGCACTAATATGCAAATTTGAATGTGTCAGGCCTCAGATATGATTGGTTGTCCTAGAAGCCATGAATGCACTAATATGCAAATTTGAATGTGTAAGGTCTCAGATATGATTGGCTGGTTGGGAAGTCGTGCATGCCCTGATATGTAAATTTGAATATTACACTCCTCACAGAGGATTAACTCCCTGGGGAGCTGGCGGAAATATATAGAAATAATATGATTACCCAGAAATACTGCATTTAGTAGAAATACTATGTTTTAGCACAAATAGTATAAAATGGCAGGAATACTATAATTAAGCAGAAATACTATATTAAGTACAAATCCCATAAAAAGTGGAAATACTGTACTATGATTTGGTAGAAAAACTATAATTAATCAGAAATACTATATTTGGCAGAAATACTGTAATCAGCACATATACTGTAACATGACAGAAATTCCTCCACTCAGTAGTAATACTATAGCATAACACAAATGTTATGATTTGGCACAAAAACCATGATTTGGCAAAAATACTATGATTTAGCAGAAATACTATGATTGAGCAGAAGTACTAAGATATAGTAAAAGTTCTTTGATTTAACAGAAATACAATTATGGAGGAGTAATACTTTAAAATGGGAGAAATATTGATACACATACACATTCACAGAGCCTAAAGGGAAGAGTATTTGTGCCATGGAGTGTTAAGAAGAATCTGAGGTCCATATTAGAAAAGCTGCTAAAAAGTTTGCAAAATTGTAATAAATGATCAATATGAATTAGTGGTCTGTGATAGTGTATTAATTTGTAGGGAATACAAAACATGTTGACCAAGGTGGAATTGAACCCACGACCTGTGGGTTGCAGACCCGTGTCATTACCAGCTGCGCCACTGGGAAAGGCAGTGAGCTCCTGGAAAACAGGGTGATGAGCAGTCAGAATTAGATCGCAGTGAGAGGCGAAGAATGCCGTTTTTTGGAGTTACAAAACGTCGTGTAACTCAAAAGCTAGGTGGACTAGAAGCATAATTCTTGTACTGGGTGAATCAGCGGACTTTGGTGTACTTTGACTGCGATTTTCATTGCTCTTTGTACCTCCGTCGCTGAGATATGACGAGAGAAGAAAGGGCAGACCTCAGATATGATTGGCTGGCTGGGAAGCCGTGCAGGCCCTGATATGTAAATTTGAATGTCTCAGTCCTCAGAGGATTGGCTGCCTTGGCTGTGAAGGGGAGAAATATTTTCCTGCTATTATTTGCTGCTATTTTGATAATCATCATTACCGTTTCATGTTAATAGGGATGTTACATTCAGATGCATTCAGATGTTCAAATATATTGGTATTATATAAGTCTTTATTATAGGTCCGGTAAGAACCACTTTAAATTGTTGAGTTGAATCTATAATTTAAAGGTTTTGAATGTTTTGTATTTTTATACTGAAGTCTTCAGTGGGGGAGAAGCTGACTGCAGGCTGACAGGAAATGCGTCTGCAAGCCATGCTTTTGCAGAAGTGAAACTGTTCAGAGAGCAGAAGCACACTCTGTGCACCCACAGACAGACGAGATACACGCACACTTAGTTAGAGAGATCACTGATAGGGGAAAGTTCAAATTGCTTTGCTTGGGGTTACTTTTAGACTATATTAGGAGGAGCAAACATATTGGCAGATCTGAGAAGGAAAACCTGTGTTATGAAAATGATTTTAATCTTTTATACATGATTGCATTTGAGCTTATTAAAGAGCTGTGGCTCCTGGTCACGTGAAGGTCAGAAGTGTAACGGGTGAGATGTGAGAGCATTTAAGGGTGAGACATATACATACAGACACAAATAGTGAGAGGTCATGACACGTACGCAGTACACGCGCCCTCGCACATGTACGCACACACACATACACACCATGGTAGATCTATTTTGGTAGGGCAGAAGTGAAGATGTGTGCCGACGTACTTAGAGGAAGTGCACCAGACGAGCGACAGCGAAGACGAGCTGAGGGGAAGCACCGACCCGAAGACAATGTTCTTTAAAGCTATGCTAAAGTTCATGGAACATTTTGTGGTTTAAGTTGACGTAAGCTGTACTTTGTCTATTTTTGCAAAAGAGGGGGCTTTGTTGTCTCAACCCTATAAAACCTTGTCTAATGATTGTAAGTTCAGTTCGACGCTGAAATCTGCACAGCGGTCAGACTCACACGTGTTTATTAAAATACTGTCTAATTCCACACTGGACCGGATCTGTGGTTATTTATGGATTCTTCTCTCAACATTGAACCCTAACATTATGTCACTGTGACAACTTATCCTAAGAATCAAACAGAAATCCCACATTTTCTACTCATAAAATGTTCACTATTTTTCCCCAAAGCATATCCTTTATTCCCACAGTTTCCCTCTAAATTTGGTGTACAACTTCTTATTAACACCAGCAATTTATCTTCTAAACAGAATTCAGTTCATTTTACTCCTTTCTTTAGAATTAACAATCTCTGCCTCAGTTTTACCATATCTAAATTATCAAACAACCCCAATCGTTATAAAATCATACTAAAACTCATTTTAAATTAAACAAATTAAATCTTAAACCCCTCTCTTTTTTGACACATCTCATGTGGCAAAAAACTCAAAAAGCTCCACCCAAGCTTAGGAAATTAAAAGGAAAAAGGTTAGTCATTTCATTTCTCAGAACAGCTCAGCAATTCTCCTCTCCGGTGTTTTGCTCCAGCCCTGAAAACCTGTGTTTAAGGAACAAAGTCAATTTAATCATCATGTCAAATCTTCTCCAACTCGTTGCTCCATTGAACTCTGGATCCTTGGAACTTCCTGGAAACAAAACCTGTACTTTACATTTCATACTCTCCCTCTATGATCCAGTCTGTGTCATGACAAAATAGACTTAAACCAAACAGTTATTAATCATGAGTTACCTCAGTTAATGGTAACTTGAATCTCATCAAACAATGTTTCCCTTTTAGCATTTTGCATTCTCCCAACAATATAATGTAATCCCATAATCTAACCCCAGTAAATAATTACCTCAAAGCACACATCAATATCCCAAAATCAGCATCCCCAGATTTAAGTCTCCCACTTGTCCTGTTTGTCAACCTTTTATTTATTTCCCCTCTTGGTCCCATCACTCACATTCACTCACATGCATTCACACATGATATTTTTTGCTGATACTGCAGCCTTCTGCGCACGTCATCAGATGCTCCACATCAGCAAAATGAGCTCAATCATTTGTTTTATTTCGTTTTCCTTCTTAGGAAAATAGTTCACTATACTTTTGACTGGATTGACACGCTGCAATCATTTTTAGACAGGGACTCGCCGCCACTCAGTCTCTGATTGTAATCAATTATAATTCTGTAAAGCCCACCTGATTTTCGTACTTGGTAATTTTGTCAACGCCGTCCGTTCACTGTCTTCCAGGCCTGCTTAGAACAAAAATGAAAAAAGAGAGCTGATTATTAGCTCATCAAAGTACCAAACAAAATCACCTGACAGGTTTTTTCCTGAGTGCACTTACTACTACAAAAAATTTTTTCCTC
The DNA here is from genome assembly GCF_013358895.1 of Oreochromis aureus. NCBI lineage: Eukaryota > Metazoa > Chordata > Actinopteri > Cichliformes > Cichlidae > Oreochromis > Oreochromis aureus. The sequence continues at coordinate 32,049,705 of NC_052943.1, forward strand.
TGGGCCCCTCTCAGACCTATCCAGGTCTAATCAAACTCCCTCTCGAAATAAAACAACAGCCTCAAAAATCTGAAACAATCTTAAATTTCACCCGTTCAACACACCGAAAACCTCGTCAAAAGATCAAAGACCGTTTGCACAATGTCTCCCTTCCTCACTTTGCCATATGTTTTCATTCAGCATAAGATCTAAACCAATTTCAACAACGTATCATCCTTAAATTATAAATTTCCTGTCCAAATCTGCCCCTCTGAACAGACCTGACCACCGTAATCAAATATCCTGATACTTTACCATTATATTTCTCCAAATAATCTTCAACAGCCACCGCTCTCTCTTGAACTGAAAGCCTCCGACACACACGCACACAGGAAGTGTCTCTGCTCCAGCTAATTTGCATAAACCCACAGCTCAACAGCCAACTTAACAAGAGGAATACATGTTTAAACCTTATCACATTATTTAATTATTTTCATTTTCTTTCTATACTAATCACCTACTTTTATCAATCAGTACGAGAGCACTCCTAAGGCACTCTTTTAAAAACTGCTTTAATACTTTTCTTGTGTTTTTTCCATCTTTTTTAAATCTTTCCATCAATCTTATTAACCATTCACACCATTCTCTCACTCATACAAGCAGCAAGCAGATCTTCATTGCATATGCTTATGTTCTTAGCCAGGTTTATTCAATGTCTCTATGCATTAAACTTCATAAGCTTGTCTTTATAGAGTTAATGCATTTTCTGTTTGTGTGGGTTATTTATGCATCTATGGCTTCGCAGTCTTTCCAACTCCTTCCCAATTCTCCAGTTAAACAGTCAGTTCTTTCTTTCCCCGAATTACTAACCCTCTATTTTAATTTCCCACCTTAAATAAAGCACTCCTAGTCTTCAGCCAGGAGCTATGGCCTGTTTTCCAGGTTCATGGACACATGATTCTGTGAACAATTCAACCAGAAACTTGCCTTAACTTATCCACTGATGTTACCCTCTAACTTTCTTCCGACTGCTGCTGTGGAGAATTGGTCCGGTTCTGCTTTACTCCTGAAAATAACAAAACTAAGACATTTTCATTATTATCACAAGTGCTTAAATAACCCATTTCTCTATCTCTGATCAGAAACACCAATTATGCCATGCATGTAAGCGTGTTCTTCCTTGCATTTTATGTATTCATGTTAATGTACTCTGCGTGTAAGCTGTTTCTTCATTGCATCCTATATATTCATATTTAATTTATGCATTTCACCACTAAGCTTTAGATTCAAACTATCTCCCTTCTGATTCATTTCAAAAATAATCTCACATGTAACAATTTGTATGTGTGTTTTCTATTCCTTAAGGTAATGACAATTATTTCTTTCATTATTCTCACCTTTTCTAATGTTTACCTCTTTGTTATGCTGTGGTGGACATCCCTAAACAGTCATGAGTTCAGGTTTCAACTTTCAGTCCAAACATATCCTATATTCTCGCAGTCAAACTCGTCCAGCTTCATCTCTCACCGGTCTCTTTTTCATTCACAGTGTCCGGTTCGTGCTTCAAAGCTCCAGCAAACACAGTCTCAACTCAGCTGTTGTCTTCTTCTCTGTTTCTTTACAGTCTTTCTTTTAGATTAAGTCCCAGCATGGCAAAATATCACTCAATGTCCAGTGCTCTTCCACAATTCTTTATCCCACTGTTCAACTGCCCAGCCTGTATTTTCACAGTACATGTTGCATTACTCTTACATGCTGCTGCTGGTCGTCAGTCGTCATCAGTGTTAATGGATCAGTGGCACTGTCGTTTGCCTGCTGTATTCAAGTCCACGATGTTCTGTCGGTCTTCATCAGGCGATTGACTGTCCTTGACTGTCCTTTGAGTTTCTTCTCAGTTTCAGGGACAAAGTGAGAGATCAAGCTGCACAATTTCGAGCCAAAGACTGGCTTATTTTCTCCCAATTCTGTTAATCTGCTCTTCTGCTGCTGAACTCAAGGTTGCAAAGTTGAAAGACGCCCACCTGTATTGACACACTAAAGCATATAATTAGTATTATATTCATTTTTTCTTAAAGGCTTCATTTGCTTCATGGGCCTCATCTGTCTCTCTGTGTTCTTCCTGTACACACTCAGTTCCTTTTATGGGCATGCAGAGTTCCTGTTCACTATTTCCTGTTCTCTGCAGAGTCTGTCTCTCTTTATATTTATAGTCTAAAAACCCTCTTTAATTCTACTAAATCTTGATCTAAAAAACAATACACCTTCATTTCACTCACACACATTTAAATAGAGCTCTTTCACACATCCGAACAACTAACACTTCTCCACACAGGACCATTCTTTAGGTCAGTTTTATAGCATCAGTCACCCAATAATCTCTTAACTGGGTTTCCCAAGTATATATACTTATGTATTTTCAATCGGAAAAAATAAACTCAACCTGTCATAACATCTCTCATGGATTTCTTGAATTAAAAGCACTTTCAAACTTTAAAACATCCTACTTTTCATCACAAAAGAAATATATTTCATACCCACTTTTAAATGTTTCTAACCTCTTTCAGACGCCATAACTCGTCTCACACACTGCCTTTTCTCTCTCAAACTTCCATTTTCCACTCACTCAGACAAATCATGCAGAGTCACTCAAATCAAATACTGACAGCATTCACACGGTTAAAATCACTCGAAATACGCTTTCATACGAGTCTTTTGGACATGCCTTCCATGATCAGAAAGAGCAAGTCAAAAGAAAAAAGAAAAAGAAAACTGAAACCTCTCATCGTCTCACATCCCGCTTCTCCCCACACACACATAACTGAAAAAATAAAACACACCAACATTTATGGCTCACGAAATATACATCTATCAAAATTCAGTCATTTACTATACATCCACACTAATATATTCAAACTGTATTTACACTCTCATAATAAGCAAAACTGAAACTGAAACCACCCTCTCTGCGCGTCCCCGCTGCTCATTTGCATTTACACACACCATCAGTGCACATCCGGCTGTGCATTACTGACACAGAGACTGATCTTACTCATAGATCTCATATTTTATATTACAGACGTCTTATTAATTACAACTGCACAGATTTTAGGCCTCTTAAATCCTATAAATTTCGACAAATTTATCCATAACGGTCCGACCGATAAAGTCCCTGACTTTTTTGCGACCAATTTTAGCCAGTATTCCGTCCCTGACGGTGGCCCGATTGCTAATGCCCTAACCAAATTTATCGTAGCCAAAAAAGCGCAGATACCGTTCCAAACGGTAAAGTGGTCCAACCACTGGCTTATCTCAGGATGCCCTGTACCCCACGGTCAAGCCAAACCGAGCTAACCCTACTCTGTGATAGGTCAACAATGCGGCGTCCACATCGAGGAGGGATCGCAACGTCCGGGCTATGCGCTTCTTAAGGGTCCCAGACTCCTCGTCCTAAAGTAATTTAGAATAATTTGAAACAACAATCTACACCCAAAACAGGATTAAGATTAAGGACAACCCTCAACAGTTTTGGAGATTCCCGAGTCCTCCTCGAATGTTGCCCGAAACTATCCCTAGTCGCCGCTAGGTGAAGGATAGATTCCTCTATCCAGCAGGGGCGTCACCTCCGAGAAAGTTCTTAAGGGTTGCATAACCAATGGGACTTGAACCCACACAATGACCAAATTCCCTATCATTCTAAGAGTTCACTTAGCAGTCCAACTGCTTTAATTCTCTTTTCATTCCTTTATTCTCATTACTCAGTACTGTCACTTATACTTCCTTATCATTACTTCAACCGGTAAACTTCATGAAAACTTCACCAAAATTAAAAAACAGACATTCACCAGTAATTTTCAGTGAGTAGACTTTAATTTGACATGTCCAATCTAGCACATTTTGGAAAATTCAACAGGTATGTGCCTTACCTTTGTTTAAGCCGGCTTGTCTCTCACTTCAGACCACTGACTCCTATCTGCCCATCTAATCACCACAGACCCTGGATCTCTCCATCTACACCAAAATTCCTCTCTCACCCGGACCGAGCCCCCAAATGTTAGGGTTCAATGTTGAGAGAAGAATCCATAAATAACCACAGATCCGGTCCAGTGTGGAATTAGACAGTATTTTAATAAACACATGTGTGAGTCCGACCGCTGTGCAGATTTCAGCGTCGAACTGAACTTACAATCATTAGACAAGGTTTTATAGGGTTGAGACAACAAAGCCCCCTCTTTTGCAAAAATAGACAAAGTACAGCTTACGTCAACTTAAACCACAAAATGTTCCATGAACTTTAGCATAGCTTTAAAGAACATTGTCTTCGGGTCGGTGCTTCCCTCAGCTCGTCTTCGCTGTCGCCGTCTGGTGCACTTCCTCTAAGTACGTCGGCACACATCTTCACTTCTGCCCTACCAAAATAGATCTACCATGGTGTGTATGTGTGTGTGCGTACATGTGCGAGGGCGCGTGCATGCTGTGTACTGCGTACGTGTCATGACCTCTCACTATTTGTGTCTGTATGTATATGTCTCGCCCTTAAATGCTCTCACATCTCACCCGTTACACTTCTGACCTTCACGTGACCAGGAGCCACAGCTCTTTAATAAGCTCAAATGCAATCATGTATAAAAGATTAAAATCATTTTCATAACACAGGTTTTCCTTCTCAGATCTGCCAATATGTTTGCTCCTCCTAATATAGTCTAAAAGTAACCCCAAGCAAAGCAATTTGAACTTTCCCTATCAGTGATCTCTCTAACTAAGTGTGCGTGTATCTCGTCTGTCTGTGGGTGCACAGAGTGTGCTTCTGCTCTCTGAACAGTTTCACTTCTGCAAAAGCATGGCTTGCAGACGCATTTCCTGTCAGCCTGCAGTCAGCTTCTCCCCCACTGAAGACTTCAGTATAAAAATACAAAACATTCAAAACCTTTAAATTATAGATTCAACTCAACAATTTAAAGTGGTTCTTACCGGACCTATAATAAAGACTTATATAATACCAATATATTTGAACATCTGAATGCATCTGAATGTAACATCCCTATTAACATGAAACGGTAATGATGATTATCAAAATAGCAGCAAATAATAGCAGGAAAATATTTCTCCCCTTCACAGGACCTGGCAGAAATATATAGTAATAGTATGATTAAGCATAAATACTACATTTAGCAGAAATACCGTATTAAGCACAAATCCTATAAAAAGCAAAAATACTATATTAAGCACAAATCCTATAAAAAGCAGAAATACTATATTAAGCAATATAAATATCCTATAAAAATCCTATAAAAAGCAAAAATACTGTACTATGATTTGGTAGAAAAATTATATTTAATCAGAAATACTATATTTGGCAGAAATACTATATTTAGCAAAAATCTTATAAAATAGCAGAAATAGTATGATTCAGCACAATAGTAATAACTTAAACAGAAAAATTGGAAAAGCAAAATGGACAGCTGAAAAAATGCTGAACATGCTAAGGATCCTTCAAATGTACTTGTTAAATGAAAAAAAACTCAGCAGAAAAAAGTATAACAGTCACACAATCACAAATATGGACACATATGGAAACACACATGCACAGAGAGACACACACAGGATCAAATTCAGTCAACCAGTCTAAATATATTGAATTTAAATCATACAATAAGATGCTCCCATAAAAAGGCTCTCTCTCCCTCTCTCTCACTAAACACACACACACACACACACACACACACACACACACACACACACACACAGGAGAGAGGAGCAACTATCATCAGAGGGCATAGCATACATTTTCACTGCTATGCTGATGACACCCAACTTTAATTTTAAAACTGGGTAATTTTAAAACTGTGTATATACTATATATTCTGTGTATTTATTATCTCATTCTTATTGCCTGTTTGTGCCCTGTCCTTATCTTCAACGTCATGCTGCTCTGTTGTATCTTAATTGCCCTTGGGGATAAATACAGTCTTTCTGATTCTGAACTTTATATATCATGAAGCCAGATAACACATTAGTTAAACTGCAGGAATGTCTTAAAGACATAAACACCTGGATGGCCGCTAATTGTCTGCTTTTAAATTCAGATAAAACTGAGGTTATTGTACTGGGCCCTGAAATTTCTAGAAATATGGTCTAACCAGATTCTTACTTTGGATGGCATTACCTTGGCCTCCAGTAACACCGTAAGGAACCTTGGAGTCAATTTGGATGATTTGGAAGATCCTTCAATGCACATATTAAACAAATATGTAGGACTGGATTTTTACATTTGTGCAATATCTCTAAAATTAGAAATATCCTGTCTCAGAGTGACAATGAAAAACTAGTTCATGCATTTATTACTTCTAGGCTGGACTACTGTAATTCATTATTATCAGGATGTCCTAAAAACTCCCTGAAAAGCCTTCAGTTACTCCAAAATGCTGCAGCAAGAGTACTGACAGAGAGCAGAGAGCAGATTTCTCCTATATTGGCTTCCCTTCATTAGGCTCCCTGTTAAATCCAGAAATGAATTCTAAATCATGTTCCTCACATACAAGGTCTTAAATAATCAGGCCCCATCTTATCTTAATGACCTTATAGTACCATATCACCCTATTAGAGCACTTTGCTCTCACACTGCAGGCTTACTTGTTTTTCTGTTTTCTGTTTTTTCCCTACATTATTTAAAAGTAGAATGGGAGCCTTCAGTTTTCAGGCCCCTCTTCTATGGAACCAGCTTCCAGTTTGGATTCGGGAGACGGATATGATCTCTACTTTCAAGATTAGGCTTAAAACTTTACATTTTGCTAAAGCATATAGTTAGGGTGACCCCAAATGCCTCCCATCATTATGCTGCAATAGGTATCGGCTGCTGCGGGATTCCTTGTGATTTGGCGCTGTATAAATAAAACTTACTTGAATTGAATATTGGCCAGGGGATTAGTGGTGCCTGATTTCCTCCAGACATGAAGTTCAAGCTCCAGGACAAGCATGTGCCGTTTACTGGGGACTCGCTTTCGTCTGACCACTGTCCCATGCAGCCCTGATTGGTGGAGTGTTGCAGAAATGGATGTTGTTCTCGAAGGTTCTCTTCTCACCACAGAGCAATGCTGGAGTTCTGTCAGAGTGACCATCGGGTTCTCAGTGACCTCCCTTACTAATGCCTGTGTCCTGGTGGTTCCAAATGTCCTCTGTTTGTGGATGATATATGCCACTTCACTCATTGCTACCTTCAGTGCTGCAGAAACTTTTTTATACTGTGAGATTATTCTGTTATTATATGTTACCTTTTATATGTAATCAAAGTAGTTGAATTATGATACTGCTGTAGAGCATATTATACCCCTTAGTATAGAGTGTGTGATCAGTATGTAGTTTTAGTTTGCATTATACTTCTGACTTAAAAGAGTGTGAAAATCATTAGATCTATTGGATTGACCTGTATTATTCGACACTGTTGAATGTGTTACACTGTTTCTTGACATATTATACTGCTGAATCATGAAGAGAATGTTGGGTGCAGAAGGCCTTGTTGTTCTGATAGCATTCCATACCCCCACCTTTACAGAGAGCAGAAAGACAGGGAGCCGAGGTCATAACATAGGCGCCGTGTGAGAGAAAGAATGTGAATGTTTAGGCTTTTACGACTAGGTGGGGGCTACTAGAGGCTATAAAAGGCTGAGTAACCCGTCACCATTTTGAGACATGCTGTGACCCTCTGCAAGCATCTCTCCCGTCCGGACGTTCTTGTGCTCTGAAGTGTTGAATTATATGGAAATAAAGTATTGTTGATTGAGCATATATACACCGAGTATTGTCCTTCCTTCAGCCCAAAGATTAAAAGAATTGGGAGATTTTAACAACTTGGTGCCTGGTGACCCGGATCTTTGGTGTGCTGAGGAGGGGCAGATTTGGCCTGTGGTGAGATCGTGGGGCGAGGCGAACAGAGGGCCGGCCTAAACAGAAAGGTAAGCACAGCCTGTTGTATTATAAATACCAAATGTGCATATTGGGCTTTCCAAATTAATCTGTTCGCTGAGTTACACGTATTTTCACATTAAATTTGTCGGTGTCTGGTTTTTGGCGCAAGATACTAACAACATAAGTTGAGGCTGAATTCCAGTGTCTTAAATAAACTGCTTCTAGCAAGATACTAATAACATACTACGTTGAGTCTAGTTGCAGATGAACTGCTTCTAGCAAGATACTAATTACATACTACGTTGAGTCTAGTTGCAGCCCACTTTACCTTCCACATTTAACTTTGTCTAAGACTGGCTTCTGTAGCAATAATACATTAGAATCTTTGGAGACGCGGCCATATGTCCAGTACATTGAATAGAGGTTTTGAAGTTGGTTTATGGTGTTGGATATAAGCCCTCGTTGATGCGGTCATAAAATTAGTATAAAGGTTAAGCAGATACTGGCTTACGGTGTCGGTTAAGCGCCAGCAACGCGTAATGCGAAACACGTCCGTAGGTTTTGGTTTATGATGCGGCCGTGTTCTGGTGATGCGGTCGTAAGTGCAGTAGTGAGGGTTGCTGGTTTCAGCACATTGAATAGAGGTTAGACGGTGGTTTATGGTGTCGGTTAAGCCTCGAGGGCTGCGCCATAAAATTATAAGTAAAATATTTACTTCACCCGATTAAAGGTAAAGCAGACCCTGGTTTATGGTGTCGGTTTTGAGCCCTCGGGACGAGCATCACTTCTGTTTTATGATGCGATTTTGCCCGTGGTGGCGGCCATAAGCGCAGTGAAAGGGTACCTGGTATATGGTGCGGTTGTGCTTCGGAAGAGTTCTAACAGTTGAGTTCAGAGGTTTCTGTGTAAATTTCCGCTGATGAAAAGCGCTCTCTGTGGGTCTCACTGCTGGTGAGGCGCGCTCTGGGCGTTAATGTGTGTGAAGCGCTCTGGGTGCTGTTCTGTGTGTGAGGCGCGCTCTGGGTGTGTTTCTGTGTGTGCAGCGTGAACACAGTGACAGTGACGGTTGATGTGTGATTAGGAGGACATTAGCGCGAAGAAAATGCTTTAAGATCTAAGGTTGACGCCTAGTGTACCTGTGGAAATTAATTTTGCCCTGGGGTTGGCTCCCCCACCGTACGTTGGACGCGGCGTACAGACCAGCGTCGTCTGGAGGTCCAGGCTTATCACCTGAGAGCTGAGGGCCCTCAAACGATAACAGAATAACACTGGAACGGCCGTGTAATCACGGGTTCACATTTATTCTGGAATAGAACAAGAAAATGCTTTGACATCTAAGGTTGAGTTCTATAGTAGTCAAAAAAGAAAACCGAGGTTAGAGTCCTCATTTCTTAAAATAGAGGTTAGAGTCCTCGTTTCAGTGACGTTTCAGTGGTTAAAATTGTTGTGTGCCTGTCCCCTGATAGCGTGAAATTACGAACAAAGAGGGAATTTGGAGCCACATAGAGATAGACAGGCATAATTGGGTGTATTACTCTGTGGTGTAATAAAAAATAATAAAAAAAAGGAGAGAGAGAGAGTAAGAGGTGTGTAGTGGAGAATTATTGAGAAGCAGAGAGAGGAATATGTTGGGAGACTGACGTGCAGTTTGCGCTGTCAAGGTGGGCGTGTTGCCTGCTTATCTGTTTAACAGTGATGAAAATGAAATTAAATAAATCTCTTAGTGTGTTAATACAGGAAGCTACGGACCTGGACCAACTGCCCCCACAAGCACAGCGGCCGAAGCAAAATTATAGTAATGGGAACCACACCCAGCAAGAATCAGCAGCTGGGAAACAGACAGCAGCGAGGAGAGAATTAGAGGAGAAAGTACGAGAAGTTTTAACACATAAAATTTGGGGCCAACAGACTTGTGGAGGTTGGGAAAGCGTCCGGAGCATCACAACAAAAGGTGAAACAAAAACACACACAAGCAGAGAAATGTGAGAGAAAGGCTCCTCTTTAAGGTAACGCCTAGTATGAGAAAAAGTTAAAATTAACCTGCCCGCCTACAAATGCACACACGCAATGAAGAAACAGCTTACACTCATGAACATGTGAAGATTTTCCAGCAAGGCTAAAGCAGCAAAAATTAACATACATCTGTTGTAAATGATCAAGTTTATCCATCACTAACAAATATACCCTCTGGGTTGCAGGACAACAATTTAACTTCAAAGAAAAAGAAAATAAAGAGACTGGTATGACCAACCAGTGATTAAACAACAAATTTAGTGGTTAAGAGTCAAATTGTGAGATGTTTTCTGCTGATTGAACAACACACGTGATTACTGACGGAAAGAAAATTTCTCTTTTGTGAGTTTAAGAAATTTGAACATGTGCATGTTGTCCTGTCAACTTGGTGGGTTATGAGTTGATTATATCGTAAGAAAGAGAAAAAAAAAAAGAAAAAAAGGGGGAGAGAAGGCTGACACAGGGCCTGGCCCGGTGTTTCTCCCCTCTCTTTGTAACACAGCCAACACAACATCATTTCCCTGTTCGTACACTTCGGTTTGTTTTTGTTTTGTTTTGTTTTTTGTTTTTTCTCTTTATGTTTAATTACAGGCTGCTTTACTGGCCCTGAAAGCCGAGGCTGACCTGGACTCCTGCTCTCCCCTCTACGTGACCCTGACCAAATGCTGCAACAGCTGGACCCACAACAACAACCTGAAAATGTCAGTGCTGCAGGAATGCGATCTCATGCAGCAGAGACGGAGAGCACTAAACCTAAGGCCCGTTTCACTACACGGGGGAAAATTCCCAGACTGCGTCAGCTGACAGAGCTGTGACGAGACGCCCGCCAAGCCCGAATGAAAAGTGAGGCCGAGCAAAGGAATGCGGACCTTAACAACTCTGCATTAACACTGTGCAGGACAGTGATGGACCAACACGCATGATCGGGCAGCAAAAGGACGTGACCGAGACAGGAGGAGCAAGTGAGGTCAAAAGGCACCTCGGAATGGACAAAAACACAGAGGAAGATGCAGGTTTCACCTATGGTGAGCATGGACATTGGAGAAAGGACTGCCCCAATTGGGGTCAGAACCAGGATGGACAGAACTTTGAGCAGCAGCAGCAGCAATGGTCGCAAACAGACTGAAAAGGAGGAGGGCAGGACCCCAGGGCACGCTTCAGGCTGTGGTTTACCCAAGACACCAGAACAGGAAAGTGATGAACACACACACACACACACACACACACACACACACACACACACACACACACACACATCGAAATGCTGATTCACTGAGAAGTGATCCACACACATACACATACACATGCACACGCTTGTGCAACGAAGAGTGATGCGCACACACACACACGCTGATGCAATGAAGAATGCTTTGCTAACAAATGCTTATGCTGATATGCAAAATGCTGCACACAAATATCCCAATACATAATTTTTATGAGGAGCCATTGATTACCATTGATTACTCAAAATGTGTTTTATGTCACCCAGAGGACATTTATGTAGATTTTAGGGGTAAGGTCTAAAACAGTTTGGTTATGAAAACAATGTCTGTGCGTGATGTCTGTTTACGGCTCAAGGCTTTGACTGAATTCTTTGCTGTGCTTCACACAGCCCTGATGAGGAGCAGTGGCACAGAGTGAAAAGGATGAATTAATAGTGTAAGTTTTAGGTCGGAGTACGGCATTTTCTGTGATTAAAATTTAATTCAAGGAGGAACAAAAGGTGTTACGGCACCTGAGGTTCTCATTCCCACACAATATTGTCCCGGCAGGAAGCAAAACATTCCTGTGAATTTCTGGTTGATTTTTTGGTTTTGCTTAGCACTAGCTTGATTTTATCAGTGAGCTTTGGCTTGTGTTCTTTCTCGTAAGCGAGAGAGGGATAGTTTTATGTTTAGACATGTCTGCAACGGGCCCTAGTTTGTGTTATTTTTATTAGTATTTTGTTGGTTACGTCTGTTTTTGTTTTTGTTACAGTGCACTGAGATAAGAAAATCTGAGAGGTGTGATCCACCGGTGGTGATATTTTGTGAGTTCATGATTTAATAATCAGCTCTTTAAACCAGGCCTGAAAGATTGAAATTTAAAGCGCTATGAAATATTTTTACTGTAAACAGTTGCAAAGTGTGCTTCTCCATGATTGTAATTGGCTTGAGAGAAATTCACTTACAGGGGACACTGATCACGTGAGAAGTCCTGAGTCTAAAAGGATTGCAGCGAGTCAATCCAGTCCAAAAAACAAGGAATTGTTTTCCTTTTAAAATGACGACGTCATCTTGCTGGTGATGGATGCTCGAATAGGTCGCGCGTGAGACTCCATTATCAGCAACATCTGGTATGAATGGGTGTGAATGTATGCATGTGACTGGACTGTGATGGACGGACTAAAAGTTTTGACTGACTTGATACGGAGACAATGACTGCACCAACTTTAGGATTAGTAAATGCTGACAAACAATTCACCCAGCCGGCAAGAGAAGGGTGGATGCTTCGCTTTGTTTTGTTTTGTTTTTGCAGGAGCAGGAGGATAAGAGAGACTGGAGGAGGAGACGGTAGCTTCACATGAGAGTGTGGAACTGCAGATTTAACCCTTTGGTTGCTAATTTTGAGTTCTGAGATATGATGTCACTAACCTTTTTAATTTTCTAGCTCCGGTGAATTGACACATGGGAGTGTGTCAAAAAGGGGGAAGTTGAGTCTGAACATCAAATAATGGTTTTATGAACATTTTATGACTTTGTTTGTGGGTTTAATAATTTAGCTATGGTAAAACTTAAGCTTATAGTGTGTTAGACTTAGAAATGGTTCATTAATTTTTGATTTTTGTTACACACACATAGATTATGATTAGAATAAGTTCCTTGGTCAGAGAGTCCTGAACATGATATTTTAAACCAAATTTGCATCACTGGGAGGACAATGGATAACAACATTAGATTATCAAGGCTAGGGAGAGAGGTGTTTTGGTTTTCTGTCTCTTACAGAGAGAGGAACAGACACCAGATGAGGACACGGAGGTATGAGGACCCTTCACAGCAGAGACAGAAGTAGGGACTCCCGAGACAGCAACTGGGGTCAAGTGTCATGGCGTTTGGGCTCCTTGAGAAGATGGATCCCATAAACACAGCAATAACCATGAAGGGGTTGGCGAAAATCTAGGAACACCAGACCAACGAGGTTCGAGAGGCTCTTGGCAAAAAGGGGGACACGGCGGTGACCCCAGAATACACAGATCTTTGTTTGAAATCGGGGCAGAATAATCCCCTGATCTGTGCAACGACTAAAGGGTGGTCTAACCCCGGAGGTCGAAGCAAGAAGCTGAGAATCACCCAACTGGAAGATACTGGTAGCTGCAGCAATAAAATAAAGGTTAAAAGCTCCTGAGACAGAGGTTCTAGTCTGAGTATATTTGAAAGGTATAAGGTGGCATCAAAATGGGGGTGGAAAACTGGAGCACCAAAATAAAGCTGTGGGAGAATTGGGGAGTGATGGGAGTGTCATCTGTAACTGCTGTTATGGTTGTAAATCTAATTTTTCTTGCATCTGAACTGCGTAAACACAGAGGTCATCCCACGTATGGTCCACCCATTAAAGGGGGACAGAGGGCCTCAGGACCAAGAAGAACTGGACCTTGTAACGCTGGAGTGTATGTTATAAGTGATCTCTTAAAAAAGAGATCAAAAGGGGGAATTGTGAGATTATTCTGTTATTATATGTTACCTTTTATATGTAATCAAAGTAGTTGAATTATGATACTGCTGTAGAGCATATTATACCCCTTAGTATAGAGTGTGTGATCAGTATGTAGTTTTAGTTTGCATTATACTTCTGACTTAAAAGAGTGTGAAAATCATTAGATCTATTGGATTGACCTGTATTATTCGACACTGTTGAATGTGTTACACTGTTTCTTGACATATTATACTGCTGAATCATGAAGAGAATGTTGGGTGCAGAAGGCCTTGTTGTTCTGATAGCAGAAGAGACGACCACATTCCATACCCCCACCTTTACAGAGAGCAGAAAGACAGGGAGCCGAGGTCATAACATAGGCGCCGTGTGAGAGAAAGAATGTGAATGTTTAGGCTTTTACGACTAGGTGGGGGCTACTAGAGGCTATAAAAGGCTGAGTAACCCGTCACCATTTTGAGACATGCTGTGACCCTCTGCAAGCATCTCTCCCGTCCGGACGTTCTTATGCTCTGAAGTGTTGAATTATATGGAAATAAAGTATCGTTGATTGAGCATATATACACCGAGTATTGTCCTTCCTTCAGCCCAAAGATTAAAAGAATTGGGAGATTTTAACAATACCCTTCCTCAGATCCTTATATAGACAGGTGTATGTGTTAGGGTGCCTTTTTTCAGATGCCCAATTCTATTTAATTTGGCTGGATTGCATTCAGCTGTTTCTTTTAGGTAAATGGACTGATTCTTATATAGCGCTTTTCTACTCTCCCGGAGTACTCAAAGCGCTCTATACAACATGCCTCATTCAACCCATTCACACCCACTCATACAAGCACTTCTATACACAAGTGCAAATGAACTTGCATTCACACACATTCACACTCCGATGAACACATCGGAGGGCAATTTGGGGTTAGTATCTTGCCCAAGGATACTTGACATGCAGACTGGGGAAGCCACCGATCCACCGACCTTCCGATCAGTAGCTGATCTGCTCTACCACCCCTGTGGCTGTGGCTCAGGTGGCTATTTGTTAGTTTTCACTTAGCATGCATACACTGTGTTTTGGTTTTCCCAGATAATTGCACAATAAGCAAATTGTTACTAGAAGGGCCTGTTTCTTTGCTAAGCACTGAATAGGTCTGCAACATAAAGCATGCGTTGTAATTAATAAAGGGTAAGGCATTAATTGGTTTTACTCTGACAGTACAGTAGGCACTATTATTGCAACAGACACTAAATGGTATTGTTATGACGACCACTAATTGGTAATGTTGTGACACTTGAGAGAAAGATAGCACCTGTTCTCATTCTGCAGAAAACAGTCCAAGACGGTTGCTAAGAAACAGATCCATGACTGTATGTCTATGTGTGTGTGAAAGAGAAACATAAAGGGTGTGAATGTGTGTGTGCATGGATTTGGGAGGGGTGATTTTAGTAGTTATAGGTATATTGTTTGTCTAACACAATGAACAACAACAACTGTCATTGTTATATAAATTATAGTAACATCCACTATCCGACAGCAGTTACCTGATAAGTACCTGGAGAACCTGTATAGGTTATAGGTCAGAACCTGTAAGGTACACAGGCTTGCAGCTATACTTGTGTTATTGTAGGGTCTTTTAACGTGACAATATAAAGCGCCCCAAGGCAGCAGTTGTTGTGATGTTGCACTATAGAACTAAAACTAAATTGAACTGAACACTATTCTTGCAATGGTGTCCTCCAGCAGGACAGTGCTGAATGAAAACAACAGGAGGATGAAGAAAAGTTGATCTGAACTGCAGACTCCACAGGTCAAGCATTTACAACCCACAGGACCTAAAGGATCCCCTGCCAACATCCCAGTGCTGCCCATGCCCTTATGGGTCATCCCTTAGGGGTGAGAGTAAACTAGAGAACAGCGGGTGATTTTAATGTTATGGCTGACTCCATTTTTAGATTAAAACTATATTATATTAATATTTTATAATAATGCTACACTTATAAATATTGTATATTGCATGTTTATTGACAAACACCATAACAAATCTGCAGCTCTGTGAATGGTTATGTTAAGATTTATTCAGATTCTCTCATGACTCACTAAGTTGTGGTTAATAGAGGGGTTAAGAAGTAGCCCTTTTTTTGTTTTTTCTGCAGTTAACACTGCTCTTGCGGCAACCAGCAGGTTGTCTCTGTCTGTCTGTCAGTGTCAGTGTTTTAACTTATTTTATTTCATTCTTTTATTCCTTTATTTTATTTTATTTATTTTTTTGCCTGAGGAATCCTATAGCATCGGCTTGTGCTTTGTGGAACTTCTTTTAATGAAGATGGGTTTTTTAATTTGCATGGTTTTATTGGCAATCCTGACAGTTGTTTGGAGTCAGTGCTACTCTCAAACAATTACATACTCACGGGAGTTTCTTCTGGATCTTCGGTGGAAAGGCCCATCTCTGGACTCTTTTCACCCTCCAGTGTTTTCCAGCTCTGGATTATCCAGTAACCACAGCGGCACTTTTGTTTTTAACAGAGTCAAAGCAAGGAAGCGGGGTAAGAAGGGAGGCCTACGTCAGCGATTGTGGAAGCAAATACGATACAATCATATTCCTTTACCATCAATAATCCTGGCTAATGTGCAGTCTCTGAGGAGTAAATTGGATGAACTGCATTTGAATGTCGCACATTTACGTGACTACAGGGATACATGTCTAATGGCATTCACAGAGACTTGGCTCAAGGATTCTGACCCTGATTGTTCTCTGGAACTAAATGGCTTCGGGTTTTCCATACGTTTGGATCGAGACCCCGGAGCTACCCAGAAATCTCAAGGAGGAGGGGTGTGTCTGTATATAAATCAGAAATGGTGTAAAAATGTGACCGTTCGTAGACAAGTGTGTCTGCCTGACATTGAGCTCCTCTCTGTGTCTTTGAGGCCGTTTTATCTGCCGAGGGAATTCCCACAGATCAACGTCACCGTCGTTTACATCCACCCTAAAGCGAATCCTAAGAAGACACCATCTCTAACGTCATCCACTCACTACAATCTCTCTCTCCTGAAGCCCCTAATATTGTTCTTGGGGACTTTAATCGCTGTGACTTGAAGAAAACACTGAGCAGTTTTTATCAGTATGTGAACTGTCCCACACGCTTCAATAAGACTCTGGATTTGTGTTACGGTTCCATAAAAGGTGCGTATACATCTGTGGCTGGCCCCGCCCTCGGATCCTCGGATCACAACACGGTGCATCTTCTGCCAGTTTACAAGACTGTGCTGAGAAGAGAGAAAGTGAGGAAACACCGCATAAAGGTTTGGAGTGACGATGCCTCTTTAGCCCTGCAGGGCTGCTTTGACTGTACAGATTGGTCGGTGTTTATAGAATCATGTAGAGACATTAATGAACTCACTGACGTTGTCTGCAGCTATATCTCCTTTTGCAGAGACATGATTATCCCTTCAAAGTTTGTTATTAGGAAAAAAATGCACAAACCATGGTCTTCAAAAGCTCTTATGAGGCTGATTCATGAAAGGAAAAAAGCTTTTATTGAAGGGAATATCTTGAAAGTTAGAGAAATTAGGAAGGAGATCAGATCAGAAATTTAAAAAGCCAAAATAAAATACAAGGATAAGGTAGAGGCGGAGATGGGTAGCAATAACTTAAGGGTGGCCTGGGCAGGCATGAAACACATGACTGGTCACTGTTTCAGTGACTGTAATAAGATAAGTCTCCCTGGTTTTGGTTCAGACTCTCAGTTAGCCAATGAGCTGAATAGATTTTATTTGAGATTTAATGATAATTATAATCCAAGGAATACACTTGATTTCTTAATAGAGAGCACCAGGGCCCCCCCCAGCTTTGTTCTTTGATGAAAGAAGGGTGGGAAATCTTTTTAAAATGAGTAAGACTTATAAAAGTCCAGGTCCTGATAATATATGTGGCCAGGTGCTTAGAACATGCGCTGAGCAATTATGCAGTATTTTTTATTATATCTTTCTTTTATCTCTTCAGCAACAGAAGGTTCCAGAGGTATGGAAAAAATCAATTATTTCTCCAGTTGCTAAGACCACAAAACCTACATCATTAAATGATTTTAGGCCTGTTGCTTTAACATCCTTAGTGATGAAGTCCTTTGAAAAACTTGTCAGGAAGGAGATCCTGCAGCAAGTAGAGAAGCTTATAGATCCACTACAATTTGCATACAGGCCTTGTAGAGATGTGGATGATGCAGTGGTCACTCTGTTGAACTACCTTTATCGCCATCTTGATGGCGCCAAAGCTCATGCTCGGCTCTTATTTATTGATTTTTCTTCAGCTTTTAATACTATCCAGCCACATCTTTTAGTTGATAAGCTTCTTAACCACTTTAAACTTGATTTTAATCTCGTTGGTTGGATTTTTAGACTTTTAACTGACAGATCTCAGTGTGTGAGAGTAAACGGCTGTTTTTCCAAACAGCTGAACTCTTCTACTGGCTCACCACAAGGTTGTTGTCTCTCTCCTCTACTGTATATTTTGTACACTAATGACTGTCGCAGTACACAGGCCAACAGGCATTTCATTAAATACGCAGATGACACAGTCATTGTAAGCCTCCTTCATGGTGAAGAGGATTCCCATGGGCCTGTTGTGGATGAGTTTGTTTCGTGGTGTGATCAGTCATTCTTAATGATTAACACCTTAAAAACCAAGGACATGGTTATTGACTTCAGGAACACATCCCCCCATCCTGCACTAACAGTGTTAAATGGTGCAGCCATTGAACTGGTGGACAGTTATAAGTATTTGGGGGTTGTTCTTGATAAGGCTCTGTCCTTTGAGTCACATCTTGCTGCTACAGTGAAAAGGTTCAACAAAGACTGTACTTTTTAAGGAGGTTGAGAGGTTTTAATGTTTCATCTGAAATGATGACTCTTTTTATAAAAGTTTTATTGAATCTGTTTTAACTTTCTGTATCATTGCTTGATACGGTAATATGTCCCTGAATAATAAGACCAGACTTAACAACCTGGTTAAAGTGGCTGGCAAGATTTCAGGGAGGCCTCAGGTCCAGCTTGTGGACTTTTATAACAGGCAGGTGCTGAGGAAGGCAACCTCTGTCCTGTTGTGTTGAGATCATCCTCTCTTTAATGATTTTCAACTGCTTCCATCAGGTCGTCGTTATAAAGTGCCTGCAGTGAAGACAAAGAGACATAGACTGTCTTTTGTACCTAGTGCTATTATCACAGTTAATAACACTAAACCATAAGTGTTGTTGCCATTGCACATTGCACTTTTTTGATGAAAAATCTAGGTTGTTTTATCAGGCTTATATTATATTATTTTGGTGAGTGTATGTGATGTGTTGGTTGTCTGTTTATTTGTTTCTACGGACATACAGCAAATCAATTTCCCGTTAGGGACAATAAAGTTACCATTGACCATTGACCATGTTTGGGTATGAGTTTGGTGAGTATGTCAGTACTGATTGATGTTGAAATGCTCAGCTGACAACCTGGTGCAAAAAATGCTTTTGCCCTCCAAAGTTTCTGTTGTCATAAGAAATGTATGGTGAGTAAATGTTTGTATAACTCATCCATTTGTATTCTTGAGGTTGGAGCATGATGACTCAAAAGTGTCCAAACATAAGGAGTTGTAGCCAATCACTGTCTACAAGGATATCAGCTAAAATCCCAAGAACAGCCCAACAATGTCTCTTTGGTCATAGACTTCTCATTTTTTACTGTGTTTATGCTGTTGGTTCAGTCTGAGAAATCTGAGAAAAAGTACTGGACTCGATAGTGAAGTTATTGTATATAGCATTCAGAGAGATGAGGGCAATTCATATGACAATGGAGCAGACGAAATAAGGTGCATCACTGGTGGATTTTTTCCAAGTATGATCAATGATGTACATCACATTGTGTATCCCAAACAATTAAGCAAACATTATTCCCCAACAACCTCAAGCCAAAGAAATTATATGCTTGCACTATTCCCTTTAGTGTAATGAAAAACCAATCAGCTGTGTCTGAAAGTCTGTGCTTAACTTTACTAAGTTATAAATATGTCTTTTGACCAATCAGCATAATGTGAATGTGCCCAAAGAGAGCCATGACAGGCATTACTCTGTGAACTTTTGTCTACTTTAGATCGGTAAGTATCATGAGATACTTAGGGTTATTATGCATGAAGGAAAGACAGATGGAGCCAACCCACCATGCCTCCACCCATTTGATCAAGGTAGACAATATCACAGACACTCAACTCGGCCATTACTCCCCCCAATGACTCTTAAGTAACTTTCACACACACACTCAAGCATGTCTGCTAAGCCTCATAGTAATGTGCAGCCACAGTGTAGCAGTAAATAGAAAACATCTGTGACAGGCACACAGCTGAAGGATTAGAGGATATGCCTCACTGCACTCTTGCTACCTGTGTAGCAAGAACCACTTTGTAGGCAAGGTCTACCTGTGGCCTCAAGGCTGCACAGACAAGTAGAAGTAAAATGTTTAAAAAATCTTGAGCAGTAGTTTCTTAGTCAACTTTTGAAGGTACATTCCCTTCTCTCTGCTCTTGAACTCAAATATTACTATGGCCAAAACATGTAACAGGATGAATTTCAATTATATTCTTTTGACTCTTCTTTTTTGTCTGTACCTAAAACCTATGATGAAGGCCTGTAGAGAAAAATCTCCCCAAAAACATGGAACAGCTTCTCCAAGAACCCAACACAGACTAATCTGCATCAGAACATTAGTGCGGCTGAGGACTCTGATCAGTACACGTGCAGAACACAAAACACACCAAGTAATGTAAATTATATAACTTAAATGAGAATATGTATGTTATCATTTAAAACAAACAGGTTGGTCCAATGGAGAAAGCACTCAAAGCGCAAGCTTCTAAAGCTTACAAAAACTTCACTGTACAAGTCTAGGTGTTAATACCATGTTTTTTGACTTTTTCATTATTGTTTTATTACAAAGTGAATAACTAACAAGACAAAGTAGTAAATATAGTAGACACAAATGGAATTTTGCTGTTGTCACTACTTATACATGCAAAATTAATGAATTGCTGAGAGGAAAATTGTTATGCTCCAAATATACTACACCAAGACCAGACTTTTTTATTGCAACCCAATGGTTTGTCAGTAGTCAGATGGTGTTTTTCTTACAGGAATGAAGAAGGGAAATTTAAATGCTGGCAACCTACCTGGAATAAGTGTTTGCATCTTTCCAACAACTTTAAGAAAGAGATGTCCCCTCACTTCTTCGAATACCTCCAGGTCAGAAATTAGATCACATTTGGCTAATTTGGAAAATTCCGGGTGATACAAATTGGATTGGTGTCTAAAATATCTTGCTAGGTCTAGAATCACAATTTCTTAAGTGTAAGAAAATAACAATGCTTTACTACTTTTTCCATCCATTTGAGGCAACTCATTATCCTAAATGCTATTAAACTAGTGAACATGAACTATGGTAAAAACAAACACTGCTCGCGCCTCACAGATGACAGCTTACAGTTTGGGGTAAAGATGAGGTGACCTCGTACAGCCCCGATTTGCAGATGCTGTGCACACAGGTTCATGAGCAGAAGTCCCATTGTACCACGGCAGACCCGACAATGTTTACATGAACACGCTTTGAAGCATTACGTTATGGACCACTTTTCACACATGGTTGGTGTACCCACACAGCCGGCTGTAGCTTTTAAACTCACAGCCCAACACACACCCAAAAAACAGCTGAGAGAGCACAGACTTTACGTCCGTGGGTCCACCTCCCCTGCAGCGGCACTGCAGACCACGCCCCGCCACACACATCAAACACGTAAAGTAAATATTTATGCACGTTTGCATTCACATTTTGTTTTTTGTTTTTTTTACACAGTGAATGATTAACACTTGTCTACAGCCAATGTTGTGTATTGTTATATAAACTTTGGTTGTAAGATTCAGATAACTATTTAATAAAAGCTAAATATTTTATATGAGAGCAAGAAAGAAAAGTATATCTTTGTGTCCCCCTTTCTGTGTTAATGCCCTACCTGGCCCCCTGGCAAAAGCGTTGCTAGATCCGCCCCTGCACAGTTACCAGCTGTCAGCTACACAAAAAAGGAGCTTGGTGCTATTTGTCTCTCAGAAACAGTTCATAACTTCCCTTCAACTCATTCAAGTCACCTAAAAGGTAAACCTGTTTCTCCATCACCAGTTCAGCTCTGATGATTCAGTAAGGACCTCTCCTGGTTTGGACCAGCCCTTTTTTCAGCTGTGGCTCCAGCAAACATCAGCTTATACTAGAAATTAAAATCAAATGAATTCTAACAACAGCGGATCAAGCTTAAACGTGCTGCTGTTGTTTAGCGCGATAAACAAATAAGAGAGAAAAGCCGATCATTGATCAGTTTCATGATTGAAGTTTCAACTGGCGAGAGAATGACAGGGGAGGCTGTCATAAAGTTCAACATCAGTAACTTAGCGCGCACCCAGTTGTATAGAAACTCCGTCGTGCTAGCTAGCACGCAGTACGAGTTATTGTAACTGATTTTAAAAAGTCAGCACAACGAAGATAAACTACACATAAACTTGGTTTATATCTGACCCAAACAAAGTGCAGTTCATAAGTTCTTACCTGACATTCAGTTAACTTGACGCTCCGACCAGCAATCGCTTCTACTCTGTTTGAGCTCCGCGTTAGCCACCACCGGTCGATCAGCGGTTGCCTTGCCTCACGCTTTTTCCCGCATGTACTTTCTGTCCAGTAGCTAGCTGCCCTCTGTTGTAGCTCCACTTTAGCCACCACCAGTCGATTGGCAGCCGCCTCGCCGCCTCGTATGTCTCTTTCCCCGCATGTCCTTTCTGTCATACACCGGTGGCTAGCTGCCCTTTGTTGGAGCTCCGCGTTAGCCACCACCAAACAACTCAGTTATTTTTCCCACATCGACCAGCATCTGGACAACCACCTTTCACTGTTTATACTGTTACTAAAATGAATAAATGAATCATCAGCCCATATAAATGAAAAATAAGTCCAGCTGAGACACAGACTCTTGGTGAGCGATCGGGTGGTGAAACGAGTGTCAGCCGCCTCACTGTAAGCCAAGCCCGGGTGCTTTTTAGCGAAGAGATGCTAGCCGCGCTAGCTAGCTAGCCGCGCTAGCCGCGCTAGCAGCAACATCGTAAAAGGACTGTTGCTAATATGGGATGTCTTGATAAAACGAGCAGATATTTGAAGTTTACACACCTACATTCTCGCCTGAAAATATCTTAAAAGTTTATTTTGTGACCTAGAAACACGAATAAAAGCATTATAGAATCCAAGTGGTGGCCGCCATTGTTTGACTCGTAGAGGGGTGCTATGAATTGTGGGATATGGAGTTTTCCACCAAGCATACACCCTTTCGGTCGTACTACTCCCGGTATACCACTAGAGAGAGCCAACACAGCACAAATGAAGTCTGTTTCTATGGCGCCAAAAGAAGAATCTTTCTCATGGACCTAGAAATTGGCCTAAATTTGCACTAAAATCTAAATATTTAAAAAACTATAAAAGTCATAAACACCAAAAGTCATAGCATACTAGTCCAGAACCAGCTGCACAAAAAGGTATAACATATGTAACCCTTGTGTCAAAACTGTGCGGCAAATAAGCGCGGGAAAATTTGCACTAAAATATTAATATTTAAAAAACTATAAAAGTCATAAACACCAAAAGTCATAGCACACCATTCCAGATCCAGACGCACAAAATGATATAACATATGTGAACCTTGTCTCAAAACTGGGGGCGAGTTACGTGGCTAAGTTTTAAGCGGAAAAAGGAAAATAATAACTAGAAAAATTTGCATTTCCTGCGAAAATGCTGCGTGGATGCCGGAACGCTGAAGCTATCTGCTGAAAATGACTGAAAAAGATGAAAAGCTGCAAAAATTGTATGGCAGTAAAGAAACTGAAAAATTATGCTGAAAACAAGTGAAGAAGCAGAATCTTTTGCTGAAAAGAGGTGAAAAGGCAAAATTCTGCTTAAAAGGGGTACAGAAGTTCAAATTTGTACTGAAAAGAGGTGAAAAGGTTCCTTCTGAAATGAGCAGAAGATAGTGAGATTTGTACTGATAAGAGGTGAAACGCTGAAAATTCTGCTTAAAATAGGTGAATCAGCAGAATTTCTACTGAAAAGAGGTAAAGAAGTAGAACGTTGCACTGAAAACAGGTAAATCAACAGAATTTCTGCTAAAAAATAATTTCTGTTGAAAACACCTGAAAAAGCTGGGATTTGTGCTGAAAAGGGGTGAAGAAGGGGTGTTGGGCTGTTGAGAAGAGTTAAATAAGTTGAACTGATATAAATACTATGTTTTAGCACAAATACTATGGTTTGCTATAAATACTATGATTTGGCACATATACTGCATTCAGCAGATATACTTTAACAAAATAGAGAGTCTACAACTTAGTAGTAATACTATAACATAACAGATATACTATGATTTTGGTGACAGTCTATGTTTTTGCACAACTAGCACAATGTGGCAGAAATACTATGATTTGGCACAAGTACTATGATTTAGTAGAAATACTCTTAATGGCAGAAATACTATGTTTCAGTACAAATACTATGATTTGGCAATAATACTGCGTTTCAGCACAACTACTGAGATTTGATTGAAATACTATGATTTAGAAGAAATACTATGACTTCGTAAAAATACTATGTTTTGGTTTGAATACCACGATTTGCAAAAAATACTATGATTTGGCACAAGTACCATGATTTAGTACAAATACTACAAATTGGCAGAAATACTGTGACTTAGTACTAATACTTTAACATAACAGATATACTGTGATTTTGCAGACATAGTATGTTTTTGCACAAATACTACGATTTCACTCAAATACTATGAAATTGCAGTAATACTATGATTTTGAAGGAATACTTTGATTTGGTAGAAATACTATGCCTTAGTAGTAATACTATAACATAACAGATATACTGTGATTTTGCAGACATAGTATGTTTTTGCACAAATACTACGATTTCACTCAAATACTATGAAATTGCAGTAATACTATGATTTTGAAGGAATACTTTGATTTGGTAGAAATACTATGCCTTAGTAGTAATACTATAACATAACAGATCTACTGTGATTTTGCAGACATAGTATGTTTTTGCACAAATACTACAATTTGGCAAGAAATACTATGTTTGGGCACAAATACTATGATTTGCTATAAATACCATGATTTGGCACAAATACGATGATATGGCAGAAATACTATGATTGGGTACAAATACTATGATTTGGCACAAGTACTATGACTTAGTACAAATACTATGATTTAGCAGAAATACTATGTTTTAACATAAATAATATCTTTTGACATAAATTTCTGCTAAAAGGTACTATTTCTGCTTTTTAGCAGAAATACTGTAATTTTGCATAAATACTATGATTTGGGATAAATACTATGATTTGGCAGATATACTATATTCAGCACATATACTATAACATAACAGAAATATCCCCACCTACTAGTAATACTATAACATATCAGAAATGTCATGATTTGACACAAAAACCATGATTTGGCACAAATACCATGATTTGGCAGAAATACTATGATTTCCCAGAATTACTATGATTGAGCAGAAGTACTAAGATGTAGTAGAAGTATTTTGATTTAGCAGAAATACTATTATGGAGGAGTAATACTTTAAAATGGGAGAAATGCTGATACACACACACATACACAGAGCCTAAAGGGAACAGTGGCTGTTAAGAGTCTGGGCTTGGTATATCTAGGTCAGTTAAATTAGCTGCACCTGCTGTAATCAGCCCTTACACACACAGACACAGAGAGAAGTATGAGTTTTCTTCAGTGTATTTCTCACATTCAGGATTCCCCTCGAACAAATGGCCATAATTTCCTAACCGTAGGGGCTAGAACGCTCATTCTGACACCGTTTTGTTCAGAAGAGATGGGGGAATCTGCAGGTCTTCATAATTCAGAGATAAAATATAAATTATTGAAGATATATGACTTGTAATACACTGTAACTGAGTAGAGGCAAAGCAAAACTGCCTTGACTTGCCCTCAAACAACGTTTTGTAACTCTAAATCTATATGGAGCATCAAAATCATTCTTTCACCGTAAGAAACAGCAGGCTTTGGTGAACAGTCATGGGAATTTTCAGGTCTCTGTGGAAATCCATCAAAAAGATATGACGAGAGAAAAAAGTGCCTCATTTCCAGAGTTTGAAATCTGAAGAGACCTGAGCGAGAGACAAATTTCCTATCCTCAAACAAATGTAATTCATGGCCAAACGGTAATAGGTGAGGAAAATACTCTTGAATTGTGAGCATCAGGAGAGTCTGAAGATATATTGGCACAAGCCTCATGTCTCAACTTTGTTTTGTTAAGGAGATATGACGATTTGAAAATGCCTCTCATTAGAAAAATTCAGCAGTGATTTTGAACAAGCTCTCCATTGACTCTCTATGGAGAGTTTTCAGACTTTGTGTTGCTCTGAGGAGATTTGCAAAAAATGTGTAAATCCCACAAGAATGATAGTGACATTTTCTGAAAGCCAGCAAAATACCTACGTTTTGATGTATAATTTGTGGGGTTGAGTGGAAATTGAGCGAGTAGCAAGAAGTTGTTCAGATATGAAGAGAAAATTCAGAAAGGACAAGTGCACACTCTGAGTTAATTGCATAGCAACCATAACAACGCATGTATTTTCTGAAAAATCACAATTTTGCAACTGAAAATTTAAAGAGGGATAAGATTAAAATGGTAGAAGATCTGAAAAAGCTGAATCATACAGGAATAGGCCAATAATTTGAGAAAATTTTAAAGTTTGAATGGAGTTTCTAGGTGAAAGTATGAGGAAGTAGTTAAGTTTGAAAAACAAGCAAGTTTTAGCAGAATTGTGGAAGTTTTCCATTCATTTCAATGGGACAAATTAAAGGAAAAAGTGTAATATTTTAAAAAGTATAATAGTAATAAACACCAAAAGTCATAGCCATTAGCAGAAAGAGCAGAACAGTTTAGAGTTTGAACGGAGAAAATCGGCTGAAAACTGAGGGAGTAGTTAAACGGCGAAATACGGAGCAACTAGAAGAATAAAGTATAAAGATAAAGAATAAAGAGAAACAGGAACTCAATAGTGTGGAAGCCCTTTGAGGGCATCCACACAATAAGAACTAGAAAGCGAAGACTACTACAGACTACGCCCAAGAGGCGTGATTGCCGATGCCGCTCAGGTGGGTCCACCTCCCCTGCAGCGGCACTGCAGACCACGCCCCGCCACACACATCAAACACGTAAAATAAATATTTATGCACTTTTGCATTCACTTTTTGTTTTTTGTTGTTTTTACACAGTGTTCTGAATGGTGAACAATGGTCTACAGCCAATCTTGTGTATTATTATACAAACTTTGGTAGTAAGATGCAGATAACTATTTAATAAAAGCTAAATATTTTATATGAGAGTAAGAAAAAAAAGTATATCTTTGTGTCCACCTTTCTCTGTTAATGCCCTACCTGGCCCCCTGGCAAAAGCTTTGCTAGATCCGCCCCTGCACAGTTACCAGCTGTCAGCTACACAAAAAAAGGAACCGAAACAAGCAAAAACCACAAAAGAACAACCCCTCCAAGGTCACAGTCCCAAAGTCAGACCGCGCATCCCGCAGCAGTGCAAGAAAAAAAAAAGAAAAACGTTACAAAACAGTCTCAGGCGGCCCATCACCTTAACAAAAGAGTTCAGGTGGCCTATAACTATAACACCAGAGTTCAGGCAGCCTACCTCGGGTGCTATGGCAGCGGCACTGCAGCTCTGGTGGGCGGCCACGGATCCGGTGGCAGCAGTGTGACAGCTCCGGTGGCCTGCCACGGGTGCCATGGTGGCGGCGTTGCAGCTCCGGCGGGCGGCCACGGGTCCGGTGGCAGCAGTGTGACAGCTCCGGTGGCCTGCCATGGGTCCGGTGGCGGCGGCGTTGCAGCTCCGGCGGGCGACAGAGTTGAAAGGCCCAGGATCCCCGACGCGCTGGACGTGGAAGGCGCGTTGGACGTAAAGATGCATCCCGCACGTCGACCTCCGATGGCAGTGCGGGCTCCTCCCGCTCGCCGCGCTCCTCCCGCTCACCGAGCTCCCACTTCGGCTCACAGAGCTCCTCCTCAGGCGGTGCGGGCTCCTCCCGCTCACCGTGCTCCTCCCGCTCGCCGCGCTCCTGCTGCGGCTCGCAGAGCTCCTGATCAGGCGGCGCTCTCTCCTGTTGCGGCTCGCCGAGCTCCCACTCCGGCTCACAGAGCTCCTCCTCAGGTGGTGCGGGCTCCTTCCGCTCGCTGAGCTCCGCCGGCTCGCTGCGCTCCAGCTCGGGCTCGCTGAGCTCCTCCAGCTCACTGAGCTTCACTGGCAGCGACGCTGGCTCCTCCGGCTCACTGCGCTCCACAGCTGGCGACGCGGGCTCCTCCCGCTCGCTGAGCTCCTCCTCCGGCTGCGACGCGGGCTCCCCCCACTCGCTGAGCTGCACCTCCGGCTGCGGAGCGGCTATAGATGGTCGATCCGGAGGTGAAGATGGTGATGCAGTAGCTGCAGGTGGCGAAGATGATGGTTGAGCAGGTGATGTGGATGGTGAAGCCGAGAGTGCTGCGGTCGCTGCAGTCTGATGGGATGCTGGTGGAGAAGTAGCTGCAGAGGGCGGAGGTGAGGATGGTGTGGCAGCTACTCGTGGTAGACTGGACAGCGATGCAGGAACAACAGACGGGTGAAATGATGGCAGAGTAGGTCCAGCAGGCTTATCGACCTCCAACTGAGGATGAAGATGAGAGGCTGACTGGACTAAAGACTGAGTTATGTGCTGGGCAGCAGACTGAGTTACGTGCTGGGCAGCAGACTGAGTTACGTGCTGGGCAGCAGACTGAGTTACGTGCTGGGCAGCAGACTGAGTTACGTGCTGGGCAGCAGACTGAGTTACGTGCTGGGCAGCAGACTGAGTTACGTGCTGGGCAGCTAACTGAGTTACATGCTGGGTAGCTAACTGAGTTACATGCTGGGCAGCTAACTGAGTTACGTGCTGGGCAGCTAAGTGAGTTGAGGGTGATATGGCTGTCATGAAGGGTGGAGAGGATGAGAATGTTACAGCTGGCTCAACAAATTCCAGGGGTCCAGAGGCAACTGAGGCCTCCAGTTCGGCCTCTGGGGAAGCCCTGGGGAGAACCTTTGTCTCCATACGGCCAGACTGGGCCAAAAAGTCATCTGGGCCTGCATGCTTTGAACTCCCTAGCTCCAAGCTCCCAGTCTCAGAGTGAACATTTTCAGAGTTTATGGAGGTAAAGCAAACAGTTTCTCCATTGTTAATTGCCATAGTGGCTATAGTCTCTATTTCAATGTTCACAGGGAGGGAATTTACAACCCCGGCAGAGTCCATTTTACTCACTGTGGCGTCCAGAGCCGCTGGTCCTGAGTCTTCAACCAGCACAGGAGTGAGTGTAGCTGTGGCTGAACGCTGCTTCCGAGGACGCCTTCTCCTCCGTGAAGGCGAAGCTGGGTGTATGGAGACCGTCCCCTGCTGTTCATCTGTGTTTTGATTTTCAATGACAGGATTAATAGAAACAAATGAGTCTGGTTTACTCACTGCGGTAATGAGTGCTGTCGGTCCGTCGCCAGCTGACCGGGCTGAAACCGCAGGAGTGGGTTGGGGTGTAATGGGGTGATGATGGCGAGTGTGACATCCCTTCTGTAAGGGAGGATCAAACAATTGTGCCGCAAGCATCGACGGGAAAGTCCTCTGCCGATGCACAAAAAAACAAGCGGCTAGACCCTCTAGGAGAGCATCGGAACCCTCCTTGCTCGGACCACCCAAGCCGAATAATCCAAAACTAGAGCTCTCCCTTAAACTAGTGACCAATGGCTTAAGTTTGTTAATGTCCAAAAAGTTCATGGTGAAGGTAGTGGATGTGAGATAATTGTCAAAGAACACTACCTGTATATGTCTCTGATGTGGATCTGCCGCCTGGATAATGCTTCGACAGTAATTCCAGAGCTGGGCGAGCAGTTCCTCAGTTCCTCCATGGAATACTTAAAAAAAAGGTTGAGTAGGGTGACAGACTGGTACAGGGAGAACACAGTCCTCAAAATAAAAGCAAATACAACAGCAAACAATCTGACACACACCCCAAAAAACAGCCAAAGGAAAAAAACCCTAACCCTAACCAAACACCACACGGAAAATATAAACATAAACATACACTAAACATACATGAGCCCTGGGTCCCTAGACCCAGGCCATGACACTTGGTGTTTATTTGTCTCTCAGAAACAGTTCATAACTTCCCTTCAACTCATTCATGTCACCTAAAGGGTAAACCTGTTTCTCCATCACCAGTTCAACTCTGATGATTCAGTAAGGACCTCTCCTGGTTTGGACCAGCCGTTTTTACAGCTGTGGCTCCAGCAAACATCAGCTGATACTAGAAATTAAAAGCAAATGAATTCTAACAACAGCTGATCAAGCTTAAACGTGCTGCTGTTTTTTAGCGCGATAAACAAACAAGAGAGAAAAGCGGATCATTGATCAGTTTCATGACTGAAGTTTCAACAGGCGAGAGAATGACAGGGGAGGCTGTCATAAAGTTCAACATCGGTAACAACACAGCTGTATAGAAACTCCGTCGTGCTAGCTAGCACGCAGTACGAGTTATTGTAAGTGATTGAAAAAGTCAGCACAACGAAAATAAACTACACCTAAACTCGGTTTATATCTAACCCAAATAGAGTGCAGTTCATAACTTCTTACCTGAAATTCAGTTCACCTCACGCTCCTGCCTTCGGTTTCCCTGATCCACGATTGACCTCCGCGTTAGCAACCACCGGTCGATCGGCGGTAGCCTCACCGCCTTGTATGTCTCTTTCGCGGCACGTCCTTTCTGTCACACACCGGTGGATAGCTGCCCTCTGTTGTAGCTCCACCACCAAACAACTCAGTTATTTTTTCCACATCGACCAGCATCATCGGCCCATATAAACGAAAAATAAGTCCAGCTAAAACACAGACCCTTGGCGAGCGATCGGGTGAGCGATCGGGTGATGAAACGAGAGTCAGGCGCCTCACTGTAAGCCAAGCCTGGGTGCTTTTTCATGAAGGGTCGCTAGCTAACCTAAAGGGTAAACCTGTTTCTCCATCACCAGTTCAGCTCTGATGATTCAGTAAGGATATCTCCTGGTTTGGACCAGTCCTTTTTCAGCTAAAGGAAAATAATAATAAGAATAATAAATCCAACGAATAGTAATAAGTGTGCCTCTTGGCATAGGCACACTTAATAATAATAATAATAATAATATGAAGAACTAGAAAGCGAAAATTTCAGAAGAAATTTTATGTGTGCCTATGCCGCTGCTAATCACTGTAGTTGCCATTCATACGGCTACAGAGAGCAAAACTCAGAAGAGCAGCCATTCTCCACCATGAACTATGGTAAAACAAACACCGCTCACGCTTCACAGATGACAGCTTACAGTTTTGTGTAAAGATGAAGTTGCCGTACAGCGCCGATTTGCAGACGCTGTGCACACAGGTTCATGAGCAGAAGTCCCATTGTACCACGGCAGACCCGACAATGTTTGCATGAACACGCTTTGAAGCATTACATTATGGACCACTTTTCACACATGCATTCACTTTTTGTTTTTGTTATTTTTACACAGTGTTCTGAATTATGAACAATGGTCTACAGCCAATCTTGTGTATTATTATACAAACTTTGGTTGTGAGATTCAGATAACTATTTAATAAAAGCTAAATATTTTATATGAGAGTAAGAATGAAAAGTATATCTTTGTGTCCACCTTTCTCTGTTAATGCCCTAGCTGCCCCCCCGCCCCCAAAAGCTTTGCTAGATCCGCCCCTGCACAGTTACCAGCTGTCAGCTACACAAAAAGGAGCTTGGTCTTTGTCTCTCAGAAACAACTCATAACTTCCCTTCAACGCATTCATGTCACCTAAAGTGTAAACCTGTTTCTCCATCACCAGTTCAGCTCTGATGATTCAGTAAGGACATCTCCTGATTTCATCTTCATGCTCCAGCAAACATCAGCTGATACTAGAAATTAAAATCAAAAGAATTCTAACAACAGCTGATCAAGCTTAAACGTGCTGCTGTTGTTTAGCGCGATAAATAAGAGCGAACAGCCGATCATTGATCAGTTTCATGATTGACGTTTCAACACGCGAGAGAATGACAGGGGAGGCTTCGTAACGACAGAATAAATCATAATGTTTTCTCTGAATGTGGGACGATTCCGTTGTATGCGGCACGGCAACTCTATGAACTAACCCTAATGAATAAAATAAAGTCCAACGTCAGTAACTTAGTGCGCACACAGCTGTATATAAACTCCCGTGGCAGTACGATTGTAAAAGGTCAACGAAAATAAATTACACCTAAACTCGGTTTATATCTGACCCAAATAGAGTGCAGTTCATAACTTCTTACCTGAAATTCAGTTCACCTCACGCTCCTGCCTTCGGTTTCCAGCATCATCTGCCCATATAAACGAAAAATAAGTCCAGCTAAAACACATACTGTCGGCGAGCGACGGGTACTGACACGAGTTTCACCCGCCTCAATATAAGCCAAGCCTGGGTGCTTTTTTCACGAAGGGTCGCTAGCGGGCGCGAGCTAACTATGCTAGCGGCGCTAGCTAGCTAGCCGGCTATCAGCAACACATAAGAGAACTGCTGCTAAATAAACTACACCTAAACTCGGTTTATATCTGACCCAAATAGAGTGCAGGACATAACTTCTTACCTGAAATTTAGTTCACCTCACGCTCCTGCCTTCGCTTTCCTGATCCACGATTGACCTCCCGCGTTAGCAAACACCGGTCGATCGGCGGTCGCGGCATGTCCTTTCTGTCATACACCGTGGATAGCTGCCCACTGTTGTAGCTCCGCATTATAGCACCACCAAACAACTCAGTTATTTTTCCACATCCAGCTGTAACTCCGATTCTGTGCGAGCATTTGCGAGAGACCGGGAGGTGAAAGAGAGAGAGAGTCCCTCGCTGTCCATTTGCAGCCAAGCGCGGCAGCTAGTTAGGTAGCTAGGGCGGCTAGCTGTCAGGCAGCACCGAGGTCATCAGAGCATTGTCGCTAATATGGGATGTCTTGATAAAACAAGCAGATATTTGAAGTTTACACACCTACATTCTCGCCTGAAAATATCTTAAAAGTTTATTTTGTGACCTAGAAACACTAATAAAAGACATATAAAACGAAGTGGTGGCCGCCATTGTTTAACTCGGCAGAGGTGTGCTATGAATTGTGGGATATGGAGTTTTCCACCAAGCATAGAAGCCATTGTGTTTACCGTAACTATTCAATGGTTCGCGCAACCTTAAAACCTCCAATGGTTCCTGAAAGCAGCGAGGCTGTGTGCGCCATTGATATTGTCATCATTACGGTATCCAAATAAGGGTAGACAGGCTGTACCACTCCCGGCATACCACTAGAGAGAGCCAACACACCACAAATGAAGTTTGAAATTTGTTTCAATGGGACCAAAAGATGGCGCCAACACACCACAAATGAAGTCTGTTTATTTGGCGCCAAAAGATGAATTGGCCTAAATTTGCACTAAAATATTAATATTTAAAGAACTATAAAAGTCATAAACACCAAAAGTCATGACATAATAGTCCAGCTCCAGCCGCACAAAATGATCTAACATATGTAACCCTAATGTCAAAACTGTTCGGCAGAGGAGCGCGGGAAAATTTTCACTAAAATATTAATATTTAAAAACTATAAAATTCATAAACACCAAAAGTCATAGCACACCATTCCAGATCCGCCGCACAAAATGAGGTAACATATATGAAGCTTGTCTCAAAACTGCGGGGCGAGATTCGCTGCAAAATTTCAGGCGGAAACTGGAGAATAATAATAACTAGAAAAATTTGCATTTCCTGCGAAAATGCTGTGTGGATGCCTTAATGCTGAAGCTGTCTGCTCAAAAACTGAAAAAGATGAAAACTTGCAAAAAGTTGTATGGTGGTGAAAAAAAAAAAACATTGCCCTGAGCAGGATTCGAACCTGGCTCTCCTGGTCTCAAGGCAGCCACTCATCTCACTGAGCTAAACTCACTCTGACAAAGAAGAGGTGGAGAGACGGACAATTCTGCTGAAATGAGCAGAAGCTGCTGAGAATTGTGCTGATAAGAGGAGAAAAGGCTGAAAATTTTGCAGAAAAGAGGTGAATCAGCAGAATTTCTGCTGAAAAGAGGTAAAGAAGCAGAAAGTTGCGCTGAAAAGACATGAATCAGCAGAATTTTTTGCTCAAAAGTGTTTTTTCTGAAAACAGCTGAGATTTGTGCTAATAAGAGGTGAAAAGGCTGAAAATTTTGCAGAAGAGGTGAATAAGCAGAATTTGGCCTTAAAAGAGGTGAAAATTCTGCTGAAAAAGAGTTCAATCAGCAGAATTTCTGCTGAAAAGAGCAGAAATTCTGCTGAAAAGAGGTTTTGCTGAAAACAGCAGAAAAAGCTGGGATTTGTGCTGAAAAGTGGTGAAAAACTGAAAATTTTGCTGAAAAGGGTGAAAAAGCTGAAATTGAGTTAAAAAGTTTAACTGTTAACTGAAAGAAATGTTGCCATAAGCGGATTTGAACCCGGGCCTCCCAGTCTGAGAACGGCTGCTCATCTCACTGAGCTAAAAACACGGCTCAACCGGGCAAGGAAAACTAGTGACCCCACTGATAATGTGCAAAATGGGCAAAAAATATTGCAAAAAAAATTCAATATCTCAAAAAGTATAGAAGTTATGAGCACCAAAAGTCATAGCACACATTAGCAGAAAGAGCAGAATTTTTTAAAGTTTGAACTGAGAAAATCGGCTGAAAACTGAGGCAGTAGTTAAGCGGCAAAAAGTGTACGGAAACCCCAAGAATAACTAGAAAAATTTGCATTTCCTGCGAAAATGCTGTGTGGATGCCTTGACGCTGAAGCTGTCTGCTGAAAAGCTGAAAAGATGAAAAGTTGCAAAAAGTTGTTGTGAGAGACGGACAATTCTGCTGAAATGAGCAGAAGCTGCTGAGAATTGTGCTGATAAGAGGTCAAAAGGCTGAAAGTTTTGCAGAAAAGAGGTAAACCAGCAGAATTTCTGCAGAAAAGAGGCAAAGAAGCAGAAACTTGCGCTGAAAAGAGATGAATCAGCAGAGTTTCTGCTGAAAAGAGTTTTTTTTCTGAAAACAGCCAAAAAGCTGGAATTTGTGCTAAAAAGGGGTGAAAAAATGAAAATTTTGCTGAAAAGGGGTGAAGAAGCTAAAGTATACCAAATCAAAGTATTTGTGCCAAAACATAGTGTTTCTGCCATATTGTGGTACTACTACATTACAACATGAATACGGATTAAAGATGAAAGAAACTGGCAACAAATTCCTCCACTACAAACTAGTCTGATACCACTTCTTTGCAGTGTTCACGTTTACTAAGGCACTACCCAAAAGGCGCCACAAGAGGGCACTCCAACACAAGAGATGACCTATGTACACTGATGCACTTAGTAACAGTCAGCCTCCTACTTAGCCATTACGTAATACAGCGATATTACAGTGTACAAATTCACATAAATTTGCAGGGGAAAAAACAAAGCAGGAACAAGCCCAAAACAATCAAATAACTGGGCTGCCATAGCTATTGCTAACTAGCACATACGCCAAAGGTAACTAAAACCAATACCAACCAATGTTTTTGCAGAAACACTGTAATTTCACTCAAATACTATGAAATAGCAGTAATACTATGATTTGGCAGAAATACTATGTCTTTGCAGAAACACTGTAATTTCACTCAAATAATATGAAATAGCAGTAATACTATGATTTGGCAGAAATACTATGTTTCAGTACAAATACTATGACAAAGCAGAAATACTATGACTTAGAAGTAATACTATAACAAAAGGATTCCTCAAAATACTATGAAATTGCAGTAATTCTATGATTTGGCAGAAATACTGTACTTCGTACAAATACAATGCTTTGGTACAAATACTATATTTTGATTTGAATACTATGATTTGGCACGAGTAGTATGATTTAGTACAAATACTACGAATTGGCAGAAATACTGTGACTTAGTAGTAATACTATAACATAACAGATATACTATGATTTTGCAGACAGTCTATGTTTTGCACAACTAGCACAATATGGCAGAAATACTATGATTTGGCACAAGTACTATGATTTAGTACAAAAACTCTTATTGGCACAAATACTATGTTTCAGTACAAATACTACGATTTGGCAATAATACTGGGTTTTAGCACAACTACTGAGATTTGGGTGAAATACTATGATTTAGAAGAAATACTATGACTTCGTACAAATACAATGTTTTGGTTCAAATAATATGATTTGCAAAAAATACTATGATTTGGCACAAGTACCATGATTTAGTACAAATACTACAGTTTCGCTCAAATACTATGAAATTGCAGTGATACTATGATTTTGAAGGAATACTATGATTTGGTAGAAATACTATGCCTTAGTAGTAATACTATAACATAGCAGATATAATGTGATTTTGCAGACATGCTATGTTTTTGCACAAATACTACGATTTCGCTCAAATACTATGGAATTGCAGTAATACTATGATTTGGAATACTATGATTTGGTAGGAATACTATGCCTTAGTAGTAATACTATAACATAACAGATATACTATGATTTTGCAGAAATTCTATGTTTTTGCACAAATACTACAATTTGGCAGAAATACTATGTTTGGGCAGTAATACTATGATTTGCTATAAATACTATGATTTGGCACATATACTATAATCAGCAGATATACTATAACATAACAGAAATTCTACGACTTAGTAGTAACACTATAATATAACAGAAATTTTAACTGGACACAAATAACATGATTTGCCCCAAAACCATGATTTGGCAAAAAAATACCATGATTTGGCACAAATACGATGATATTGCAGAAATACTACGATTGGGTACAAATACTATGATTTGGCACAAGTACTATGAATAAGTACAAATACTATGATTTGGCAGAAATACTATGTTTTAACATAAACTAGAAAGCGAAAATTTCAGAAGAAATTTTATGTGTGCCTATGCCGCTGCTAATCACTGTAGTTGCCATTCATACGGCTACAGACAGCAAAACTCAGAAGAGCAGCCATTCTCCACCATGAACTATGGTAAAAACAAACACCGCTCACGCGTCACAGATGACAGCTTACAGTTTTGTGTAAAGATGAAGTTACTTCGTACAGCGCCGATTTGCAGACGCTGTGCACACAGGTTCATGAGCAGAAGTCCCATTGTACCACGGCAGACCCGACAATGTTTGCATGAACACGCTTTGAAGCATTACATTATAGACCACTTTTCACACATGCATTCACTTTTTTGTTTTTGTTATTTCTACACAGTGTTCTGAATTATGAACAATGGTCTACAGCCAATCTTGTGTATTATTATACAAACTTTGGTTGTGAGATTCAGATAACTATTTAATAAAAGCTAAATATTTTATATGAGAGTAAGAAAGAAAAGTATATCTTTATGTCCACCTTTCTCTGTTAATGCCCTACCTGGCCCCTGGCAAAAGCTTTGCTAGATCCGCCCCTGCACAGTTACCAGCTGTCAGCTACAAAAAAAATGAGCTTGGTGTTTGTCTCTCAGAAACAGTTCATAACTTCCCTTCAACTCATTCATGTCACCTAAGGGTAAACCTGTTTCTCCATCACCTGTTCAGCTCTGATGATTCAGTAAGGATATCTGGTTTGGAACAGCCGTTTTACAGCTGTGGCTGCAGCAAACATCAGCTGATACTAGAAATTAAAAGCAAATGAATTCTAACAACAGCTGATCAAGCTTAAACGTGCAGCTGTTGTTTAGCGCGATAAACAAACAAGAGAGAAAAGCCGATCATTGATCAGTTTCATGACTGAAGTTTCAACAGGCGAGAGAATGACAGGGGAGGCTTCGTAACGACAGAATAAATCGTAATATTTTCTCTGAATGTGGCACGATTCCGTTTGTACGGCAACTCTACGAACTAACCATTATGAATAAAATAAAGTCCAACGTCAGTAACTTAGCGCACACAGCTGTGTATAAACTCCCTCGTGCTAGCTAGCACGCAGTACGATTGTAAAAAGTCAGCACAACGAAAATAAACTACACCTAAACTCTGTTTATATCTGACCCAAATAGAGTGCAGTTCATAACTTCTTACCTGAAATTCAGTTCACCTCACGCTCCTGCCTTCGCTTTCCCTGATCCATGATTGACCACCGCGTTAGCAATCGCCTGCCCGGCCTCATATGTCTCGTTGGCGGCATGTCCTTTCTGTCACACACCGGTGGGTAGCTGCCCTCTGTTGTAGCTCCACCACCAAACAACTCAGTTATTTTTTCCACATCCAGCTGTAACTCCGATTCTATGCGAGCATTTGCGAGAGACCAGGGAGGTGAAACGACAGAGAGAGTCCCTCGCTATCCATTTGCAGCCAAGTGCGGCAGCTAGCTAGGTAGCCAGCTAGGTAGCCGGCTAGCTGTCAGGCAGGACCGACGTGAGTCAGAGCACTGTCGCTAAATATGGGATGTCTTGATAAAACAAGCAGATATTTGAAGTTTACACACCTACATTCTCGCCTGAAAATATCTTAAAAGCTTATTTTGTGACCTAGAAACACGAATAAAAGACATATAAAACGAAGTGGTGGCCGCCATTGTTCACTCTGTAGAGGCGTGCTATGAATTGTGGGATATTGAGTTTTCCACCAAGCATTACCGTAACTTTTGAATGATTTGCGCAACCTTAAAAATTCCAAGGGCTCCTGAAAGCAGCGACGCTGTGCGCACCGTTGAAATTGTCATCATTACGGTAATCCAAATAAGGGTACACAGGCTGTACCACTCCCGGCATACCACTAGAGAGAGCCAAGACACCACAAATGAAGTCTGTTTATTTGGCGCCAAAAGATGAATTGGCCTAAATTTGCACTAAAATATTAATATTTAAAAACTATAAAAGTTATAAACACCAAAAGTCATAACATAATAGTCCAGCTCCAGCCGCACAAAATGATCTAACATATGTAACCCTAATGTCAAAACTGTTTGGCAGAGGCGCGGGAAAATTTTCACTAAAATATTAATATTTAAGAAACTATAAAATTCATAAACACCAAAAGTCATAGCACACCATTCCAGATCCGGCCGCACAAAATGAGGTAATATATATGAAGCTTGTCTCAAAACTGCGAGGCGAGATTCGCTGCAAAATTTCAGGCGGAAACTGGAGAATAATAATAATAACTAGAAAATTTGCATTTCCTGCGAAAATGCAGTGTGGATGCTGTAACGCTGAAGCTGTCTGCTGAAACTAGCAGAAAAAGCTGAAAAGTTGCAGAATTTGTAAAAACTTTGCAGAAGCAAAGGAACTTTGCTAAAATGTAGTAACTTAGCAGAACTGCAATATCTTAGAGGAAACATAATACTTGGCAGAAATACAATAGCATAGCAGAACTTAGCAGAAATATTGTAACTTACCAGAAACACGATAACTTCTCAAAATACAAGAATTTAGGAGAAATAGTATAAGATAACAGAAAGAATATATTTAGCCAAACATTCTTAAACATTACAGAAATACTATGATTTAGAAAAACAGTACAACATAGCAGAAATGCTGCGATTTACCAGAGACACTGTAATTTACTATTAATATTGAATTTTTTTTTTTAAAAATACTATGTTTTAGCACAAATACTGTAATTTGACAGAAATACTATCATTCGGCAGAAATACTATGTTTCAGCAGAAATACTCTGGTTTAGCACAAATATTATAACATAGCAGTAATACAATTATATAGCAGAAATGCTATATTTAGAAAGAAAAATATAATATAGTAGAAATACTATGATTTAGCAGAAATACTGTAATCAGCACATATACTGTAACATGACAGAAATTCCTCCACTTAGTAGTAATACTATAACATAAAACAAATGTTATGATTTGGCAAGAAAACCGTAATTTGGCAAAATACTATGATTTAGCAGAAATAGTATGATTGAGTAGACGTACTAAGATGTAGTAAAAGTACTTTGATTTAACAGAAATACAATTATGGAGGAGTAATACTTTAAAATGGGAGAAATATTGATACACACACACATACACAGAGCCTAAAGGGAACAGTATTTGTGCCATGGAGTGTTAAGAAGAATCTGAGGTCCATATTAGAAAAGCTGCTAAAATCATAAAAGTTTGCAGAATTGTAATAAATGATGAATATGAATTAGTGGTCTGTGATAGTGTATTAATTTGTAGGGAAAAAAACATATTGCCCAAGGTGTAATTGAACCCACGACCTTTGGGTTTGCAGACCTGTGTCATTACCAACTGCGCCACTGGGAAAGAGAGCAAGCGCCTGGAAAACAGGGTGATGAGCAGTCAGAATTAGATTGCGGTGAGGCTTAAAACGCTGTTTTTGAGTTACAAAACGTCGTGTAACTCAAAAACTAGGTGGACTAGAAGCATAATTCTTGTACTGGGTGAATCAGCGTACTTTCGTGTACTTTGACTGTGATTTGCATTGCTCTTTGTACATCTGTCGCTGAGATATGACGAGAGAAGAAAGGGCAGACCTCAGATATGATTGGCTGGCTGGGAAGCCGTGCAGGCCCTGATATGTAAATTTTATATGTATGAGTCCTCACAGAGGATTAGCTGCCTGGGGACCTGGCAGAAATATATACAAATAGTATGATTAAGCATAAATACTACATTTAGTAGAAATACTATGTTTTAGCACAAATACTATAAAATGGCAGAAATACTATAATTAAGCAGAAATACTATATTTGGCAGAAACACTATATTTAGTACAAATCTTATGAAATAGCAGAAATAGTATGATTTAGCAGAAATGCTGTATTTGGCACAAATCTCATAAAATAGCAGAAATAGTATGATTTAGCAGAAATGCTGTATTTAGCACAAATACTGAAAAGCAGCAGAAATGCTATGACTTAGCACAACAGTAATAACTTATAGAAAAATTGGAAAAGCAAAATGGACAGCTGGAAAAATCCTGAACATGCTAAGGGTCCCTCAAATCTAATTGTTAATTGAAAAAAAAAAAATCAGCAAAAAAAGTATAACAGTCACACAATCACAAATATGGGCACATATGGAAACACACATGCACAGAGAGACACACACAGGACCAAATTCAGTCAACCAGTCTAAATTTATTGAATTTAAGTGATATAATAAGATGCTCCCATCAAAAGGCTCTCTCTCGCTCTCTCTCTCTCACACACACACACACACACACACACACACACACACACACAGAGCCTAAAGGGAACAGTATTTGTGCCATGGAGTGTTAACAAGAATCTGAGGTCCATATTAGAAAAGCTGCTAAAGTCATAAAAGTTTGCAGAATTGTAATAAATGATGAATATGAATTAGTGGTCTGTGATAGTGTATTAATTTGTAGGGAAAAAAACATGTTGCCCAAGGTGTAATTGAACCCATGACCTTTGGGTTGCAGACCTGTGTCATTACCAACTGCGCCAATGGGAAAGAGCGGCGCCTGGAAAACAGGGTGATGAGCAGTCAGAATCAGATTGCGGTGAGGCGAAAACGCCGCTTTTTGCAGTTACAAAACGTCGTGTAACTCAAAAACTCGGTGGACTAGAAGCATAATTCTTGTACTGGGTGAATCAGCATACTTTCGTGTACTTTGACTGTGATTTGCATTGCTCTTTGTACATCTGTCGCTGAGATATGACGAGAGAAGAAAGGGCAGACCCCAGATATGATTGGCTGGCTGGGAAGCCGTGCAGGCCCTGATATGTATTTGTATGTATCAGTCCTCACAGAGGATTAGCTGCCTGGGGACCTGGCAGAAATATATAGAAATAGTATGATTAAGCATAAATACTACATTTTTTAGAAAAACTATATTAAGCACAAATCCTATAAAAAGCAGAAATACTATATTAAGCAATATAAATATCCTCTAAAAATCCTATAAAAAGCAGTAAAACTGTACTATGATTTGGTAGAAAAACCCTAATTAATCAAAAATACTAAATTTGGCAGAAATAGCAGAAACACTATATTTAGCACAAATCTTATGAAATAGCAGAAAGAGTATGATTTAGCAGAAAAGCTGTATTTAGCACAAATACTGAAAAGCAGCAGAAATGCTATGACTCAACACAATAGTAATAACTTAAAAAAGAAAAGCAAAATGGACAGCTGAAAGAATCCTGAACATGCTAAGGGTCCCTCAAATGTAATTGTTAAATGAAAAAAATCAGCAAAAAAAAGTATAACAGTGACACAATCACAAATATAGACACATATGGAAACACACATGCACAGAGAGACACACACAGGATCAAATTCAGTCAACCAGTCTAAATATATTGAATTTAAATCATATAATAAGATGCTCCCATAAAAACTCTCTCTCGCCTCCTTTCTCTCTCTTCTCTGTCACACACACACACACACACACACACACACACACACACACACACACACACATAGGGAGAGACAAGTAAGTTTCTAGCTCAGTCAAGCAGCCTGGGAGCTGCTGAATTTGAATCCACCAATCAGAGAGCCTGTGCACTTTTTCCCGCCAAAACAGGTGCAGCCGTTTTACACACACACAGAGCACAGAGACAGGATTTCTGCAGTGAATTTCTCATAGTGAGGATTCCTCTCAAACAAATGGCCATAATTTCCTAACCGTAGGGGCTAGAAGGGTCATTCTTACACCGTTTTGTTCAGAAGAGATGGGGGAATCTCAAAGTGTTGACAATTTATCATTAAAATATGAATTTTTAAAGATATTTGACTTGTAATGCACCATAACTGAGTAGAGGCGAAGCAAAAACTGCCTTGACCTGCCCTCAAACAACGCTTTCTAACTCTAAATCTATTTGGAGTATCAATATCATTTTTTCACCGTAAGAGACAGCAGGCTTTGGTGAACAATCTTGGAAATTTTCAGGTGTCTGTTGATATCCATTAAAAAGATATGACGAGAGAAAAAAGTGGTTCATTTCAGAGTTTGAAATCTGAAGAAATCTGAGCGACGATGAATTTCCTACCCTCAAACAAGTCTAACTCATTTCAGAACGGTAATAGGTGAGAAAGAAATTCTTGAATTGTGAGCGTCAGGGTGTCTGAAGATATACTGGGACAAGCCTTATGTCTTAACTTTGCTTCGTTAAGGAGATATGGCGA
The DNA here is from genome assembly GCF_013358895.1 of Oreochromis aureus. NCBI lineage: Eukaryota > Metazoa > Chordata > Actinopteri > Cichliformes > Cichlidae > Oreochromis > Oreochromis aureus. The sequence goes on from NC_052943.1 coordinate 32,092,583, forward strand.
TTCGAATATGCCTCTCATTACAGAAATCAAGCTGTGATTTTGAACAAGCTCTCCATTGACTTTCTATGGAGAGTTTTGCGACTTTTGTGTTGGTCTGAGGAGATTTGCCAAAATTCTATAAATCTCACAACCATGATAGTGACATTTTCGGAAAGCCAGCAAAAATACCTACGTTTTGATGTATAATTTGTGGAAGTTGAGTGAAAATTGAGCAAGTAGCAAGAAGTTGTTCGGACATGAAGAGAAGACTGCAAAACCTTCAGTGGCACACTGGAAGCCAAGTGCATAGCAACCATAACAACGCATGTATTTTGTGAAAATCACAATTTTGCAACTCAAAACTTTAAGAGGCATAAAAGTAAAACGGTAAAAGATTTGAAAAAGCTGATTTATTCCTGAATAGCCCAATAATTTGAGAACATTTTAAAGTTTGAATGGTTGTTCTACGTGAAAGTAGGAAAAAGTAGTTAAGTTTCAAAAACAAGCAAGTTTTAGCAGAATTATGGAAGTTTCCATTCATTTCAATGGGACAAATTAAAGGAAAAAAGCTTAATATTTGAAAAAGTATAATAGTATAAAATACCAAAAGATACAGCCATCATTAGCAGAAATAGCAGAATAGTTTAAAATTTGAGCGGTGAAAATCGGCTGAAAATTGTGGAAGTAGATCCACGGCGAAAAGTGTCACGGAAGTCCTAAGAATAATAATAATAATAAAGAATAAAGAGAAACAGAGGAACTCAATAGTGTGGATGCCTCCAGCATCCACACAACTAAGCGAAAATTTCAGAAGAAATTTTATGTGTGCCTATGCGCTGCTAATCACTGTAGTTTGCCATTCATACGGCTACAGAGAGCAAAACTCAGAAGAGCAGCCATTCTCCACCATGAACTATGGTAAAACAAACACCGCTCACGCTTCACAGATGACAGCTTACAGTTTTGTGTAAAGATGAAGTTACTTTGTACAGCGCCGATTTGCAGGCGCTGTGCACACAGGTTCATGAGCAGAAGTCCCATTGTACCACGGCAGACCCGACAATGTTTGCATGAACACACTTTGAAGCATTACATTATAGACCACTTTTCACACATGCATTCACTTTTTGTTTTTTGTTATTTTACACAGTGTTCTGAATTATGAACAATGGTCTACAGCCAATCCTGTGTATTATTATACAAACTTTGGTTGTGAGATTCAGATAACTATTTAATAAAAGCTAAATATTTTATATGAGAGTAAGAAAGAAAAGTATATCTTTGTGTCCACCTTTCTCTGTTAATGCCTAGCTTCCCCCTAAAAGCTTTGCTAGATCCGCCCCTGCACAGTTACCAGCTGTCAGCTACACAAAAAGGAGCTTGGTCTTTGTCTCTCAGAAACAACTCATAACTTCCCTTCAACTCATTCATGTCACCTAAAGTGTAAACCTGTTTCTCCATCACCAGTTCAGCTCTGATGATTCAGTAAGGACATCTCCTGATTTCATCTTCATGCTCCAGCAAACATCAGCTGATACTAGAAATTAAAATCAAAAGAATTCTAACAACAGCTGATCAAGCTTAAACGTGCTGCTGTTGTTTAGCGCGATAAATAAGAGCGAACAGCCGATCATTGATCAGTTTCATGATTGACGTTTCAACACGCGAGAGAATGACAGGGGAGGCTTCGTAACGACAGAATAAATCATAATGTTTTCTCTGAATGTGGGACGATTCCGTTTATGCGGCACGGCAACTCTATGAACTAACCCTAATGAATAAAATAAAGTCCAACGTCAGTAACCCAAATACGCACACAGCTGTATATAAACTCCCGTGGCATTACGATTGTAAAGGTCAACGAAAATAAATTACACCTAAACTCGGTTTATATCTGACCCAAATAGAGAAGCGACCGGTGCTGACACGAGTTTCACCCGCCTCAATATAAGCCAAGCCTGGGTGCTTTTTCACGAAGGGTTGCTAGCGGCGCGAGCTAACTATGCTAGCGGCGCTAGCTAGCTAGCCGACTATCAGCAACACATAAGAGAACTGCTGCTAAATAAACTACACCTAAACTCGGTTTATATCTGACCCAAATAGAGAAGCGACCGGTGCTGACACGAGTTTCACCCGCCTCAATATAAGCCAAGCCTGGGTGCTTTTTTCACGAAGGGTTGCTAGCGGCTGTGAGCTAACTATGCTAGCGGCGCTAGCTAGCTAGCCGACTATCAGCAACACATAAGAGAACTGCTGCTAAATAAACTACACCTAAACTCGGTTTATATCTGACCCAAATAGAGTGCAGTTCATAACTTCTTACCTGAAATTCAGTTCACCTCACGCTCCTGCCTTCGCTTTCCCTGATCCATGATTGACCACCGCGTTAGCAATCGCCTGCCCGGCCTCATATGTCTCGTTGGCGGCATGTCCTTTCTCTGTCACACACCGGTGGGTAGCTGCCCTCTGTTGTAGCTCCACCACCAAACAACTCAGTTATTTTTCCACATCCAGCTGTAACTCCGATTCTGTATGCGAGCATTTGCGAGAGACCAGGGAGGTGAAAGCGACAGAGAGTCCTCGCTATCCATTTGCAGCCAAGTGCGGCAGCTAGCTAGGTAGCCAGCTAGGTAGCCGGCTAGCTGTCAGGCAGGACCGGCGTAGTCAGAGCACTGTCGCTAAATATGGGATGTCTTGATAAAACAAGCAGATATTTGAAGTTTACACACCTACATTCTCGCCTGAAAATATCTTAAAAGCTTATTTTGTGACCTAGAAACACGAATAAAAGACATATAAAAGCGAAGTGGTGGCCGCCATTGTTCACTCTGTGAGGCGTGCTATGAATTGTGGGATATTGAGTTTTCCACCAAGCATTACCGTAACTTTTGAATGATTTGCGCAACCTTAAAAATTCCAAGGGCTCCTGAAAGCAGCGACGCTGTGCGCACCGTTGAAATTGTCATCATTACGGTAATCCAAATAAGGGTACACAGGCTGTACCACTCCCGGCATACCACTAGAGAGAGCCAACACACCACAAATGAAGTCTGTTTATTTGGCGCCAAAAGATGAATTGGCCTAAATTTGCACTAAAATATTAATATTAAAAACTATAAAAGTTATAAACACCAAAAGTCATAACATAATAGTCCAGCTCCAGCCGCACAAAATGATCTAACATATGTAACCCTAATGTCAAAACTGTTTGGCAGAGAGGCGGAAAATTTTCACTAAAATATTAATATTTAAAAACTATAAAATTCATAAACACCAAAAGTCATAGCACACCATTCCAGATCCGGCCGCACAAAATGAGGTAACATATATGAAGCTTGTCTCAAAACTGCGAGGCGAGATTAGCTGCAAAAATTTCAGGCGGAAACTGGAGAATAATAATAATAATAATAATAATAATAATAATAATAATAATAAATCCGAGGAATAGTAATATATGTGCCTCTTGGCATAGGCACACATAACTAGAAAAATTTGCATTTCCTGCGAAAATGCAGTGTGGATGCTTTAAAGCTGAAGCTTTCTGCTGAAAAGTTGCAGAAATTGTATAAACTTTGCAGAAGCAAAGGAACTTTGCTAAAATGTAGTAACTTAGCAATATCGTAGAGGAAACATAATACTTGGCAGAAATACAATAGCATAGCAGAACTTAGCAGAAATATTGTAACTTACCAGAAACACGATAACTTCTCAAAAATACAAGAATTTAGGAGAAAAGTATAAGATAAGAGAAAAGAATATATTTAGCCAAACATTCTTAAACATTACAGAAATACTATGATTTAGAGAAACAGTACAACATAGCAAAAATGCTGTAATTTGACAGAAATACTACATTTGGCAGAAATACTATATTTAGCACAAATCTTATAAAATAGCAGAAATAGTATGATTTAGCACAATAGTAATAACTTAAACAGAAAAATTGGAAAAGTAAAACGGACAGCTAAAAAAAAAGTTTGAACATGCTAAGGTTCCCTCAAATATACTTGTTAAATGAAAAAAATCGGCAAAAAAAACATGTACCAGCCAAAAAAATCACAAATGTGGACACATATGGAAACACACATGCACAGAGAAACACACACACAAGATCCACTTCAGTCAACCAGTCTAAATATATTGAATTTGAATCTTACAATGAGATCATCCCATAAAAAGGCGCTCGCTCTCTCTCTCTCTCTCTCACTCACACACACACACACACACACAAACACACACACACACACACACACACACACACACAGAGCCTAAAGGGAACAGTATTTGTGTCATGGAGTAACAAGAATCTGAGGTCCATATTAGAAAAGCTGCTAAAATCATAAAAGTTTGCAGAATGGTAATAAATGATGAATATGAATTAGTGGTCTGTGATAGTGTATTAATTTGTAGGAAAAAAAAACATGTTGACCAAGGTGTAATTGAACCCACGACCTTTGGGTTTGCAGACCTGTGTCATTACCAACTGCGCCACTGGGAAGAGAGGCGAGCACCTGGAAAACAGGGTGATGAGCAGTCAGAATCAGATTGCGGTGAGGCGAAAAACGCTGTTTTGGAGTTACAAAACGTCGTGTAACTCAAAAACTAGGTGGACTAGAAGCATAATTCTTGTACTGGGTGAATCAGCGTACTCGTGTACTTTGACTGTGATTTGCATTGCTCTTTGTACATCTGTCGCTGACATATGACGAGAGAAGAAAGGGCAGACCTCAGATATGATTGGCTGGCTGGGAAGCCGTGCAGGCCCTGATATGTAAATTTTATATGTATCAGTCCTCACAGAGGATTAGCTGCCTGGGGACCTGGCAGAAATATATACAAATAGTATGATTAAGCATAAATACTACATTTAGTAGAAATACTATGTTTTAGCACAAATACTATAAAATGGCAGAAATACTATAATTAAGCAGAAATACTATATTTGGCAGAAACACTATATTTAGTACAAATCTTATGAAATAGCAGAAATAGTATGATTTAGCAGAAATGCTGTATTTAGCACAAATACTGAAAAGCAGCAGAAATGCTATGACTTAGCACAACAGTAATAACTTATAGAAAAATTGGAAAAGCAAAATGGACAGCTGGAAAAAATCCTGAACATGCTAAGGGTCCCTCAAATCTAATTGTTAATTGAAAAAAAAAAATCAGCAAAAAAGTATAACAGTCACATAATCACAAATATGGGCACATATGGAAACACACATGCACAGACAGACACACACAGGACCAAATTCAGTCAACCAGTCTAAATATATTGAATTTAAGTGATATAATAAGATGCTCCCATCAAAGGCTCTCTCTTGCTCGCTCTCTCTCTCTCACACACACACACACACACACACACACACACACACACACACACACACACACACACACACACACACACAGAGCCTAAAGGGAACAGTATTTGTGCCATGGAGTGTTAACAAGAATCTGAGGTCCATATTACAAAAGCTGCTAAAATCATAAAAGGTTGCAGAATTGTAATAAATGATGAATATGAATTAGTGGTCTGTGATAGTGTATTAATTTGTAGGGAAAAAACACATGTTGCCCAAGGTGTAATTGAACCCACGACCTTTGGGTTGCAGACCTGTGTCATTACCAACTGTGCCACTGGGAAAGAGAGCGAGCACCTGGAAAACAGGGTGATGAGCAGTCAGAATCAGATTGCGGTGAGAGGCGAAAAACACCATTTTTTGCAGTTACAAAACGTCGTGTAACTCAAATACTAGGTGCACTAGAAGCATAATTCTTGTACTGGGTGAATCAGCGGACTTTGGTGTACTTTGACTGTGATTTGCATTGCTCTTTGTACATCTGTCGCTGAGATATGACGAGAGAAGAATGGTCAGACCCCAGATATGATTGGCTGGCTGGGAAGCCGTGCAGGCCCTGATATGTATTTGTATGTATCAGTCCTCACAGAGGATTAGCTGCCTGGGGACCTGGCAGAAATATATAGAAATAGTATGATTAAGCATAAATACTACATTTTTTAGAAAAACTATATTAAGCACAAATCCTAAAAAAAAGCAGAAATACTATATTAAGCAATATAAATATCCTCTAAAATCCTATAAAAAGCAGTAAAACTGTACTATGATTTGGTAGAAAAACCTAATTAATCAAAAATACTAAATTTGCCAGAAATAGCAGAAACACTATATTTAGCACAAATCTTATGAAATAGCAGAAATAATATGATTTAGCAGAAATGCTGTATTTGGCACAAATCTCATAAAATAGCAGAAATAGTATGATTTAGCAGAAATGCTGTATTTAGCACAAATACTGAAAAGCAGCAGAAATGCTATGACTTAGCACAACAGTAATAACTTATAGAAAAATTGGAAAAGCAAAATGGACAGCTGGAAAAATCCTGAACATGCTAAGGGTCCCTCAAATCTAATTGTTAATTGAAAAAAAAAGAATCAGCAAAAAAA